>NW_027278740.1:110000-228233 GCF_046629955.1 Centroberyx affinis | reverse complement strand
CTGATGGTTTCCAATAGATACAACCATCAAAAACCATTAAAAACCATTATAACACATTAGGTCCACCATGTAATGGTTTGTAGTGTGTTTTTAGACACTGATGTTTTCCATTATGGGCTGTACTGGTCTAATGGTTTGTAATGGTTCCTAGTAGTTTCTGATGGTTTCCATTATGGGCTATACTGGTCTAATGGTTTGTAATGGTTCCTAGTAGTTTCTGATGATTTCCATTATGGGCTATACTGGTCTAATGGTTTGTAATGGTTCCTAGTAGTTTCTGATGGTTTCCATTATGGGCTGCATTGGTCTGTAATGGTTTCTATTATGGGATGTAATGGTTTCTGATGGTCTGTAAGGGTTTTAAGTAAGTTACTAAGTATAATGGTTGTATTTACTATCGTATATTGCACATTACCACTGTATATTGTGATACTTCGTGTGTTGAAAATATAACTGCAGTACTACATAGTGTTATGAAATCAACTCAGTACAATTACTGTGGTATTCCAAAACTGCAATGCCCTAACATATCATAATACAGCAAATAGCACCTTACACAACAAACGACACATTTAAACACTGAACAATTACAGGTTAAACAGTTTGGATCATGTTCTCAATGTAGACTCAATCTATAACGTCACTTAGAAAAGATTTCATACTGAACATACATCAAATAGAAAAGATCTAAACTGAACAGATAACAGGTATCAAATCAATAGAAAAAAATCATAACTGACACAGATACAGATACACACTCACTCATTCACACTTTAAGCTACAAAGCATTTTAATATTTTAGCAAGTATTTCTGATTCTGATTCTGATTCTGATTGTGCACCCCCATTGGCGCCTACTGGAAACACAATGTAAACAATCTCTCTTTTCCCTCTCCCTCTCCCTCTACCAGTCTCCCTATAGTTCATTATTCAAGCCTATACTGACCTCTACTGGCTAAAATCTCACAGCAGCTGTACAGTTTTTAAATCTTGTCTGTTGAATGTGTTTGTGTGTGGTGTGTGTGTGTGTGTGTGAAGGCACGCTGTTGTCTATTTGTCATAGGTCTTCTTATGTGAATTCAGATCCCCTTCTGAAATGTGAAATGGAGCCTGGCATGAGCAGTGGAAGGGCTCCTCCAGGGCCTTCAGCACACCGCATAAAACCACAGAAATACACACTACATGCTGAGGGAGTCCCTGCGGTCACTGTTGCTCCGTGGAACTGGATCGGAACCTCGAAGGGCATCATTCCTGCCACAAATCCTCTGGAAAGATGGTTTCCTCCCCCTCAGACGAGGACGACAACTGTGAAAAGTAGGTTGGGCATTAGGCTCAGTGATTGCGCTAGAGGGTTAGGGTTAGGGTTAGGGTTAGGGTTAGGGTTAAAAAAATACACCCGAATTAGCCTGAATCACAAAATGCATCTCATCAGTGTTGGGTATGGTCACTCCTCTGTCCACAGGAAGAAGAGCGAGAGAGAGAGTTTTCTCCTCTGCAGTACACGTTGGAGGGACAGTTGAGTAACATATGAGTAGGTAACAAACAGCAAAACAGCATGAATGGGACAACGCAAAGAGAAAGTTACAACAGAAAGAGACTGTGGAAAGGCCTTGTGCAGTGTTGGGAATAACGCTAATTACACTACTTTTGGCAGTAACTAGTAATGTAACGAATTACTTTTTCAAATGAATAACGCAATTACAATTACTGAAATTTAAATGGGCTCGTTACTCGTTACTGGATTATCCGGTTTATGATCATCCGACTTTACGGTGGAGCAAGTGAATCAAAAGTCTACCAACAATAAACTGCACAAACATTTCACAATGCTCAGCACTGCAGCCAGCTGGCTAATACAGTCAACTCAACTCATCCTGACTCAGACACAATCAATATTTTGTTATAACGAGAAAAGTTGATATCTCATTATAACGGGAACATTTTCTTGTTATAACGAGATATGTTGGTATATCATTATAACGAGAAAAGTTTCTCGTTATAACAAGATATGTTGGTATATCATTATAGCGAGAACATTTTCTTTATCTTCTTTCATTATCTTGAATCTTGAGTGAAAATATCTTGTTATAACGAGAAAAAGATCTTGTTGTAACAGGAAAAGTTTCTCGTTACTGAGCCGATATTTTTCTCCCACTGTGACATCAATACTCTGCCGTAGGAGACAACTGTCGGTACTCTGAAATTGTATTTATTTTGGGTAAGACATACTTTTTCCAAACCATTTATACAAAAAAAAAGTCCACAGTTTGAACTCTCAATCAAATGAGAGCAACACAGAACCATTCCATACAATGAAATCTGCATGAAGGCAATTTTCACAACAGAAGAAATAAGATCTTTGAAGTGCTCTCAGCCAGGTAACAGGCCCTGACTGTTTAAGTCAGTCTTCGTTTATATCAAGAGATTACAAAATAGAGTACAAAGCAGATAAAACATACTGTAGTTTAACACACAGATTTGTGACTACAACTGAGCCCTTCACATTGCCAACTGACAAATGAATATCTTTTTTACAAACCTAGGTATGTCCATTGGATTCATGTGGATTCCTGCTCACGTAGGTCTGAAGGGAAATGAACAGGTCGATCCATTAGCAAAACAAGCCCTGCAAAAATAATCAGTTGAGTTAGATAACACATTAAGTAATTCACAAGTTAAAGGAGTGATTTGGAGGAAAGCAGTGGATAAATGGCAAGAGCAGTGGGACAGTGAATTAAGGAAATACAACAAATGAAAGGCGGATTCAGAGAGGTGGGAATCCAGTAGTTTGCAATGAAGACAATAATGAATTTATCAAGTGGCGCATGTTGCAGAATTTTCTTCGATTTTATTACTCGAACAGGATTAAAAGGTAGAATTCAGTCTCTGGTCCACACTCCGAAGCAGAAGGTGGCGGTAATGCACCTATGACGTTGGTTGCCAACCGCCGTTAAAAGACAAGAAGAAGAAGTCCCTCTATACTTTTCTTCTTCTTTGATTACACCGATACTGGTGCACCACTGACAAGTAAACGTCTGTCAAACACTCTCCTCAATAGAAAATTAGTAGCGTCTGTTCAAATGAAATTGTCAGGACTTGCAGACGGGTTGTCGCTGTAGAATAAGGCCGGGGCCTGACTTTCTATATGTTTCAAATGCACGCGCTGCTATATAACGTTAGTTTGTTTGGGAAGGTAGTAGATAATATGCTAGCTAGATAGCTAACCTGCAGTAGTGATGCCGCTGGAAAGAACGCTGTCGGACCTGTGTTCAAGAGTTGACGGTAGGGATCAACAACTTACTAAGCTAACGTTAAGCCATTTAACCTGTTTAGTTTGCCTTAGCAGCAGGTGCTGTTAGACGCATGCTAGCCCTGATATCTCTGTACTCTCTCTCTCTCTTGCACGAAGACAACGTCACGCCAAACTCAAAAATCTTTCCTTGCATATCAGCAAAAATATAGCTACACAATATGACTCAATATGTTTTCTGAGTCGTTCGGAGCCACTCTCAGTTCGGCATAGAAAACTATAATTCACCAAGCAATTCTTATATCAACATTTTTTTTCATTTTCATTTTTTAAGTATTGGTCTACCCCTCGCTACTGCCCATTACTGCGTGTTTGGGTGAAAGACTGGGTAACGGTCGAGTCGGGTATAAAAGTTTAAATTTTGTTGAAATAAACTGTGCAGGGTGAATTGTGTATGCCGAATTAAAGAGTGTGTCCGAAAGATTAACAGAAGACTATGTGGTTATGTGGCCATGGCTTAAAGTTGTAGGCCTGTTGTGTTGTATTGTACGTTCTGTTTTACCAGGTACACCAACCAGTAAGCAAGAAAACATTTAATTGACAATATTTTTTTATTAAGTTGGGTGTGACTTTATCTCCATGCTAGAGCCTGGGCTATCCAATGCCTGTTACAAGTAACTACTAAGCAACAAGTTGTCTTAACATTAGGTGAACTTAGGTGTCTTAGTAGAATAATACTTATGTCCAGTCCGCAAATTTAAGATCAGTTTTTAATCAAGATACTATAATGTGTGAGGTGCTATATTAAAGGAACAGTTTGCCCAAAAATTAAAATTCAGTCATAGTCATTTTCTACTCATCCTCATGCCAGTACAAACTCAAGTGAGGGTTTTTCCTTCATACAACTCACCAGGAGTTCTCCAGGCTCACTGCCGGAGGAGCTTTCTTCCAAACAACTGCAGTAAATGGAGTCCAGTCCAACAAATGTCCATAAAATGACTCCATACAGCTTGTGTAGTATAATCCAAGTCTTCTGACGCCATGCGATCGCTCTGTGAGTGGGAAAAATTAAAATCGATCCATTATTTCATGACAATCGAGTCGATCGGCATTGTATTTATTTCCATATTACCGAACCTTGCGGGGCCACCGTGGCCGCGCATGGTCTTCTTATAAATATTTGGGCATTTGGCTAGACAATAGGCTTTCATTTCAGACCCATGTGGAACACCTAACCTTCTTGTACAGAAACAAGTCCTGTTTTTCTACTATCAGTAGACAGACCAGTAGACTCTCTTAAACTGGACCGATTTGTCTCTATGGAAAAGTTCAGGGCGCTTTTAGAGGATGCATTATGTGGGGATTGCACGTGCTTCTCATAGTCTTGTTGTTTATCTGAACCTGTGATTTTCATGTGATTTGATATTGTTTTATATGTGTTTTTTTTTGTACTGTAATGTTTGTAATGTGTTTTTTATATCTTGTGCTGTAATCAGGGCGTCCTTGAATAAGAGAGCTTGCTCTCAATGGCTCTCCCTGAATAAATAAAGGTTTACATACATACATACTAGGGCTGGGCGATATGGACCAAAAATCATATCTTGGTATTTTTAGGCTGAATGGCGATACACAATATATATCTCGGTATTTTCTACGAAGTGGGCTAAATGTTCAGTTGTAAGTAGGGCTGGGCGATATGGACAAAATTAAATATCACAATATTTTTGACCAAATACCTCGATATCGATATTGCGACAATATTGTAGGGATGACTATTGGTGCTTTCACAAAATATTTACACAATGAGATTTTTGATAAATAATCATCAGTAATGTGGATATAATGACTAAGTGGGTAAAGACAAATAATAGAACAGCTAGAACAGTCTGGTAAGTTCAGAAAATGACATCACTTTACTGTAATGCAGCCTTTAAAACCAGGAAAAGACACTTATGCCATATCACGATATTACTATATCCAAAATCTAAGACGATATCTAGTCTCACATCACGATATCGATATAATATTGATATATTGCCCAGCCCTAATACATACATACATAGAGTAACGCAGGTGGTGACATCACCCGGCACAAAGACCAGCCAATAGCAGATGACCAGTCTTCACCAGGCTTCACCAAAGATTGGGGTTCAGTTACTCTTTAAGTAAAGCAGAAATACTGCACATTTAACCTTTTAATTTTTCACACTGATTGGCAAAAGGGGGGCCTGGCTACTCATAGTATGGCATGTAACTTCTGAACAAATTCACG
Organism: Centroberyx affinis; assembly: GCF_046629955.1. Classification (NCBI taxonomy): domain Eukaryota; kingdom Metazoa; phylum Chordata; class Actinopteri; order Beryciformes; family Berycidae; genus Centroberyx; species Centroberyx affinis. The sequence goes on along the minus strand of NW_027278740.1, from coordinate 222,712 downwards.
CAATTCACATGAAACTTTAGGGCAGGGGTCGGCAAGTACGTTTGGCCTCGGGCCAAATTTTTTCCAAGTAACTGAATGGTGGGCCAAAACATAATATCTTGGACAGAACCTTTTTTTCTACCAAACAAAACTTTTTTTTCCTAATCTATACTATTATATATTGTACAAAAGAGTAATTTAAGAAAGTTATTTGTTTAAAATAAAGTAACTTGAATTTGCTACAGACTGTTATTAGTGTGTTATTACTGCTTTGTCTCCTGCTCCACTCTGTGGCTGCGTTATAAAACAGCTTATAATAGTAACCTGCTGATAATGTGACTGCTGTCTTTAATCACCGACAGACTGTCTTTTAAGACATGAATGTGTGTAAATCTCATATTTCCCCTCTCCACACAGTTAATAATAAATGTGTATCATTTCCATTTTGAAAATGACTACTTCTTTGAGCCTATCTAACGTATTGTAATAATTATTTTATGGACTCAGGATTGGATATCCGACGTACGTTACTCTCGCGTTACATCGTTACCCGCGTTATTGTGCGGGAGGTTACATTGTGTGCACAGAGACATTAGCAAAACATTGATAGCTAGCAAGACAAAATGTCACTGTCAAAAGCAATGGAAAGAAAAGTTGACAGCGAAGGTAGGACGTACAAAGAAGAATGGAAAGAAAAGTATGCATTCATCTTACCTGATTTTATTAACGCCAAACCAGTCTGTCTAATCTGCAACGAAGTTGTTGCAGTTTGCAAGGAATACAATATACGACGGCACCACGACACAAAGCATGGCAAGATCAGAGATTTTCAGTGTCATCTGGCGGGCCAGATACTATTACAGGCGGGCCAGTTTTGGCCCGTGGGCCGCTAGTTGCCGACCACTGCTTTAGGGAAATGTTGGTCATGGGCAAAGAAGAATTGATTAACTTTTCAATTTCAACCAATTGGCCAAATGGGGGTGTGGCAGTGGGTTTGGCTTTTCATAAAAAGGCATGGAACATCCTTGTAACTAATATTTAGTCATAGCAGATTTAGAGAGTAAGGTAAATGTAGACAAATGTCATAAATTGTGAGTTTTGTTTTTATTTCCTGATGTTGTAATATCACTTGCACTTCCGAACTGATGGCATTAAATTTGCACGTCCACTCTTAGATTAATACAGCACAGGGTTAACACAATATGCCAAACATGTTCGACTTCATGGCTCTAAACATTTAATTTCCTGTTGTTGTTTTCTTCTTCTGCCCATTTATAGTTTCATTAGTTGTGTTCAATCAAAAATGGGCTTTGTTTCTTTATTTTGATTTTTAAATTGGTCTTAAATCCAATTCCAGGTAACATTTATAGATTTAAAAAGTCTTAAATCTGGCCTTGTGAAACCAGTAGATACCCTGTAGATAGTAAGAGACATATTTTCCCATACTAGGGAACATTGGAGTCATGCATGTCGCTGATGATAAGGATCAGATAGTCATGTATGAGAAGGAATATGTCTATGTGTTGTATGAATGGACCATCCTGATTTCTAGGTTATGAGAGGGCACAGGAGACGCTGTCCAGGGACTCTCCAGCGGAGCTTGAAGATGCCAGACTGATTTTCATCAATCAACCTCAACTCAGCAAATTCTGCACTAACCAAGTCTGGTAAGTTAAGCTTTACTGATAGGTTTAGGCACATCACTGCGTAGACAAGTGGCAGTGAAAATTTATGCATTTGTTGAAACAGCCTATTATTTTTTAAGACAGGGTATCTGCGGCCTACTTAAAGTCTTAAATTAAATTATCTAAATTTAAGGCCTTATAAACGATTAGCCTACAATTTCTTAAATCCAGTTAATAAAGGTTTTATTTCTTCACCAGTTAATGACACATTTCTTTGTGCTGCATGTCCACACTTAGGTTACCGTAAAACTTCATTTAAAAGCCCAGCCCTGTCCCAAATATAGGCCGGTTAAGTTCAGTGTTTGAAGGAAATAAAAGCCCGGGCTATTAATTGAAGTTTTACGGTAATCCAGAACAGGGTTAGTGGTCCTAAACACAGTGGACTGCATGTCCCTCATTATGGTTTTTAAATCGGTCTTAAATTCAATTCCAGTTGCATTGAAAAGGTAGCACCTTCTTCCATCGTTGAGCAGTTGAAAATGCTAGTAGGTGGTTGGTGGGGGTGGACGTATGTAAATGTGTAACTCAATTTTGATATCTCAGAAACCACTGTTCCAATTTTGACAAAGCTTGTAGGGATGGTGCATTTTAGCACTATTCTGGTTGTAAAAATTTACACTGCTTGGCCTGATGGGGACGCTATAATTAAAGGTCAAAAGTTCAACCTTTGAAAAGCTATAACTGCTCAACCATTGGTCCTGTTTTGATGAAACTTGGAGAGATTATACATGTTGTTACTGATTGGCCCAATGAGTGCCTGCATCATTCATTGGGGATGACATGTTTCTCTGTTCCATAAAGGCCATGGTACACTTGCTGTGGAAATTAATTTCAGCAGGTTTATACAAACAAGAGCCACCACTGTGCGATTGTATGCATTTGGTCTAAAATATCACATGACTGGTTGTGTTGCCTTGTGGAAAAGCATCTCCATTTGCTTTTACAGTTCATTGCATTTGTTTAGACTGGCGTGGAGAGGAAATTAGCAAATAATACAAAGCCATAGCGACTATACACAAATGTGTATGCAGTGACGTGTTCTACTGTGTTTCTATATATTTTGGGCAGGCTCGGCTTGATTAGAAGTATACTGTACCCTTCAGTGTTGTGTTAACTCTGTTTTTCTCTCCAACCATGAGCAGCACTGCCAAGTACAACGCGCTTACCTTCCTGCCACGCTTCCTCTTTGCTCAGTTCAGGCGGGCAGCCAACTCCTTTTTCCTCTTCATAGCTCTCCTGCAGGTAGGCCAAAGCATCGACCCCGCTCCAGAAAGCGTGAAATGACTTCAGCCAGAGAGATGATTACATTTGTGTCATTTAACCTGTGTCGTCTCCACCCTGGTAGCAAATCCCAGATGTGTCTCCAACGGGGCGGTGGACCACCCTGGTCCCGTTGATCCTCATCCTCTTGGTGGCTGCTGTGAAGGAGATCATTGAGGACCTGGTGAGAGAGACTGCAATGCATCTGTTTTTGATCCAATTTTGTTTTCAAGAGGGGATTAGGTTTACACCAATAAATTAGTTTGTTGATATATTGCTTTTATTGTGGCCTAAAATGCTTGATTTTGCGGCGGCTTTTCTCAAAAATTGCAATGCAATTTGCAATGTTTTGTGTGTTTTTTTGCGATAAAATTGCAGGAATGGGTGAAAATTGCAAAAAAATATTTTTTTAAAATAGAAATAGAAATGAGTCCTGAACCACTTCTCATACACAATGTTATTGGCTTGCTTGTTCTTCAACCAACTGATGAGCCAAAAATAAAGACAGAAGTCACTATAATGTTTAAGTAGTTTGTATTTTCTGTATTTTTTATATAACTTTCTGACGAAACCTTTAAAGTATACCCAAAAATCACAATTCAATATTTAACGTGGCCTAATACTGTATATATTCTGAGCAAAATTACCAGAAATATGCTTTTGAATACTAACATTTCAATGTCACCTTTTTGACCCCTGATGTGTTTGCATGCCTGATATTTGCTTATCACCAACATACAGTCGATCATGTGTCAGCGCTAATGGAAACATATATAGCACTAAATTTGAATTCTTTCCTAACAGAAGCGCCACAAAGCAGACAGTGTGGTCAACAAGAAGGAAACCAGAGGTGAGATGAGCTTTCTGTCTCTGGAGTTAGATTTGATAATGGAAGTGAAGGTGTCCCAGCCTTCTGAGAAAATTGAGAAAATATGGGTTGTCATAGTAATAATAATAACAATAGCTTTTTTGCAGTTTGTAACAATTAAATTGGAATTGCTATGTGTGTAAATGAATAAAAGGGTGCATAGAATCAAAGTCTAAAGATAATATGGGTCAGTAATGTCTGTGCATCAATCCATTAATACCTCTTTTTGCCTGTCTTTCTGTCTGTCTCTCTCTCTCTCTTATTACTCATCCTTCCCTTCTCCAGTTCTGCGAAATGGGACATGGGAGAGTGTTGATTGGGCCAAGGTATGTTTTTGGGACTCCAGTGGTATTCCTAATGAGATACACTTGAGGATAAGTTATGTGACAACCGCTAGATAAAAGCATGAGCATTCTATTTTATGTGGGTAACTAGTGTGTTCTTTTCAGGTAGAAGTGGGGGATGTAGTCAAGGTTATTGGGAAAGAGTACATCCCAGCAGACTCGGTCCTGCTCTCCTCCAGGTAGCTGCCTCATGTTTATCAAGCCTCTTCAACAAGATCAACTGATCTGAGCTCAGTGACCAGACAGGCCTGCTTAAAAAGTGTATATGTCAATTTGGAAAAGTTGTTTCACTGCTCAGCATGCATACTTCCATATGTATTCAGGAGCAGTCAACCTCCATTAGCTGCGCTGGGCATTTGCTGTCACCACTGACAGGCTCCCCCCCCCCCACTAGCTCTTAAAGGAAAAAGTCCACCCTAAACCACTTTAACACTGTTGAATAGCAGCTATTGGCCAAACGTAGATGACGGGATGTCCTGTCAAGATAGTTCAAGTTATATATTTTATTACCACATCAACTTGCAGTTGAATTCAGTTGAGTTGGAGTTTCTCTGTGTGCTCACAGAGCATAATACATAAAAAAGACAAGACATCAATCACAGGTAACAGAACAAAAATCATCCCCCTCCCTTGATATTGCACAGCATAGAATGGGGCAGTGCATACCCTCAATTGCATAAAAAGCTTGGAAATTAAATAGCATTTTTTTAAATTTTAAATATTTAAGTGCCAGGTACATTTGAAGAAACAAATTCAATTGCACAGATTAATGTCTCATGCAAACCTGTGAGGCATGTAGAGGTTGAATAAAAGAGGGGCGAGGATTGAGCCCTGTGGAACCCTGTGGAATTTAAGACCTGGCCAGAGGCCAATCCAATTTTCTAGTCTATCTAATAGTATTGTGTGATCAACAGTGTCAAATGCAGCAGTGAGATCCAGAAGTAGAAGGATAGAAAGCTTCTTTGGAGCCCCCCCTTCTTACAATTCAAAAAAACTGACCACCCCCTCCCCCCAACCCCCTCACCATTACACAAACAAAAAGGAACATTTTCAGTGAACACAAATGTCCATTTTCCAGAGCTTACACAGCTGATTATTATTAGAGATGCACCGATCGATCGGCCGGTGACCAGAATACAATGCAGCCACAGGACTTGTTGTGTTTTGCTCTCTCTTACTTTGACTATGCTATTGCTGTTGCTATCACTCTCTTCATTTACTCCTATAATCCCCAGTTGAATGATCACACTTTCAAGCTATTTATATGCCTGTACACCTACATTTGATTGAAAGCAACAAGTTTACGCCCATTCTCTGTTGAAAGGCATTCTGGGAACGTGGCAAACACTAACTGAACAAGGCAGGTTGAGGCAAAGTGGGTACACCAAAAAAGTAAATTATAACACTTTATCGCAAAATAAGATTTATGATATCTAACAGTATAAGAGTATCTGAGGGGGAGTTTTCCTTTACTCTCAATAATTGCAAATGGACAAAGTTACCTCTTGAAAAGTATGATCTGGGATACAGTAAGAAATAATATTAACTGGACCTACTCATGCTTTTTCCCATGGCGCAGCTGAGGGCATCACAAGCAAAATTCAGTTCAGTCAGTCAGTCAGTCAGGTAACGCTTAGTGAGATGAAGCACTTTATCAGATGGCCTCTAGAGGGCGTTTTTGACTGTGAGATGCAGTGTTCCCCATACAGAGGCACAAAATCAAAAGTTGGTCTGTATAGAAATGGATCTAAATCGATCTCTAACAGGGCTGTAGTACTCGAGTCCGGTCTCGGTCTCCAGACCGATTTTGGACGGTCTTGGTCTCGTCTCGGACTCGTAGTTAATATGACTCGGACTTGAATCGGTCTCGGGAGTGAATATGACTCGGTCTTGAATTTGTCTCGGATGAATTAACGTTACATAATATTATTGTTTTTATAATTATAATCTCTTCTAAGAAAGTGACCAGCAGCGAATGATACACTTTTCACAGTTGATAAAGTTATGTGCCCACTGAAAGGTTTAGTGACTGCTGATTGGTGTTGCTAATGCTATGCTAATTTTGTTGAAATGTCTTTAGAAACCTCCCTTCTATTTTAGGCAATAAACAAAAATATGCAATTTTAGTCAATAAATACAATGGTAGCCTTGGATAACACATTACTATGGTATTGGTCTCGAATTGGACTCGTAGTTTTGCGGTCTTGGTCTCGACTCGGTCTCGACCCCCCTCGGTCTTGGTCTTGCATCGGACTCGATTCACCAATGACTCAGTCTGGACTTGGACTCGACCAAGGCGATCTCGGCTACAGCCCTAATCTCTAATGCACCTGACTGCATCACGTCATGTCTGTAATTTGGAGATGTACAGACAGCAGACCAGCAGCATTGAACTCAATCCACAGAGTCTCCCGGTGTGAAAACAAAAGTGAAACTTAACATTCCACAGTCAGTAACAGGGATTTGTAGACAGTAACTCGTCTTCGCTGCCCTACAAACTTAAACGATAGGTGACATCATCTTGTGGTATTGAAGTAACGTTAGTGAAATTAGGTAATTTAACTGCGCAGTGCTTCAGTGCATAGAATTGAACACGTGCTGTGGGTCGTACAGGATCTGTGCTTGTTGTAGATGTGTTTGAAGTATGACTTTTAGCTTTGGGTTTTCAACTTACTTTCATAAAAGTAAGAAAGTGGTGCTAAGCTTAGGTCTCCAGAGAGGTCAATTTTGGTGGTTCATAAGCTCCTACAAAGCTATGTGCATTAAAAAAATGAAAGTTTTCTACTGAGTTGAAGTATCACAGGATAAGACTGAGACATCAGCAATCATACTTGGAGAGGCTTGATTAAACACTGGTCATTGTTTGTGTAGGTAATAGATGGTCCTACTTGGTGTAGAAAACATCCTGTATTCTGACAGTGGTGATCATCCTTTGGTACTTTGGATTCAAAGGCCTACATTCAAAGTATGTTGAGTTTAAGTTTTTGTTCTAGTCTGATTTGTGACAAAGTTTCTGAGTACATAATACACAATATTCTCTTGATTGGCAAAGTGATTTGGCTGATGATTTTGGAGTTTCATTCTTAGTTCTTAGTTTAGTATTGTATCTTGCTGTACCTCCCTGTGTTGCAAGTTTCAGCCTTTCTCCCTGAATACACTCATGCACATCACTACATGAAACAGGAATTGGGTTGGTGTATCTGCAGACTAAAACTAAAATAATTCCAGGAGTAAATAGAGCCAAGGCGCATTGAAGATCTGATCACCCAAACCACCTCCAGAGGTGGTCAGAGACACATTTGGTTCACCCTCACCCTCATGCCAAATGAAATGAACTTGAATGAATGAACTTCTCCAAAGCAACTGAAGTCAATGGGGACCAGTTCTTTAGGGTTCCAAAACAAAAACAGCCAAACAATCACACTGTGAATAGAAAGACCTATACACCATGATTTGTTGCAAATCAATCAGCTGTAGTTAAGATTTGCACTAAATGATGGTGTAAATACACTGTAGGTCTTTTTGGAACTCTGAAGGACTGGTCCCCATTGACTTCAGCTGTTTTGGAGAAGGCTGCTATGGAGTTGTGCTGGCAACCTCCCTGTGTGTTATATGGACAAACTTTACTTGTGTTTCAGCTGGCATGAGAGGGAGTAGATGATGACAGAATTTTCATTTTTGGGTGAACTATTCCTTTAATGCCAGGTGCAAAGGGAACTTATAAATTCTTTTAAATCCGTGAAGGGAAGTGGACAAGTGCACACTACAGGTAAAATGGCAGACATCTGGATGTAGTTTTGGTCTCATGCAGTGTCTTATTACTCTCTATCCCTATCCTGTCCTGTGATCAAACCCTCTCCCTCTACCTCTTAACTGTGTGTCCTGTCTGGTTATATGGTGTTACCCTGTGTTCCTTCTGTGTTTGTTTCCCTTCGTCCTCCATTCTCTCTGCTGTTGTGTTGTGACGGTAACTGGTAACTGAAGGTGACGGTGGGGGATATAGTCAGAGCCTCCGACGGGGACCCACTTCCTGCTGACCTCGTCATGCTATCGTCCAGGTCAGGGATGCCGCTATCACTCACTCCCTCCGTTAGGGCTGTATGCAGAATTCGACCCCATCTAATCAACAGGGTTCCCACTGGTCGGGCCATGGAATTTCGGGAATACCATGGAGTTTTGTGCAGTCCATTTGTGGGATTTCCGTATTCGTGGAATTTGATTAATCAGGGAATTTTACAAATGGGTCACTTTCCAGGAATAGAGCAGAATTCATTTTCCAACTTGTTTAACGTGTTTTCAGCCCAACTGGAGAGGAAACCACATTAACAAACCAGGAAGGAAGAACAGTTTTAGGTCATGGAAGTATGGAGAGAAATAACTGACAAATGCTGAAGTTACAAACTGATCCCCAGAGAGAATGCTGAATGCATCAATTTGACCAATAGAAATATTAAATTATAAGCATTCAATTGTTTTTTTCCCCCATTTTATACTTACTATCTCCTCTCTAATGTTAGCTAATTGCAGAACCGTTTTGAGTGATGTTTCCACTGTTCTTCTACCACTAGCGAGCCACATGCCATGTGCTACATCGAGACCTCCAACCTGGATGGGGAGACCAACCTGAAGATACGACAGGCAAGGAGCTTGCAGTTGTTTTACTCTCTTTGAATCTCTTTACATTTATCTGTCTCTCTGTAACTGGACTTCAATCCAAGTATTTCTTTATGGATTATGATATAGAAACTGAAAGCTGGAAATGGCAGTATCCAAAGCTGCAAACTCGGTGCCTTTCAGCGATGTGAACAATTTTGAATCTGAAATGGGTCATTCTTGTGATCCATGCAGATCCGAAGTAGGGCTGAACGATTTCGAAAAAATATCTAATTGCGATTATTTTGACTGATATTGCAACTGAGATATGATTTGCGATATTAGAGGGAATGATCATTTTTACATCATTATTCTCATTTTTATTGAAAAATGTATTAAAATGATTATGGTGCAATTTTTGCGGGGATCTGTATCAAACAAAGATATTTTCTTAAATCTGTAGAATATGATGTGTAGGCCAGGACATCTCTGCAGCACCACAATATTTCATTTAAAATGGTATTTTGACACATTTTGCCATTAACAGATATTGCGCCTCCTGCGATTTGAAAATTGCAGTAGGCCATATTGCGATTTCGATAAAATTCGGATTAATTGTTCAGCCCTAATCCGAAGGCTTTTTATTTGAGTGGGAGGTTGGGGAGGACGTTGTGGTGGGACGTGAAAGCCAAAGTGAATGGGAATTCCAAAATTACTTCATCCACAGGGTCTTCAGGCGACTGCCAAGCTGAAGGACGCTAACAGTCTGTTGCAGCTCAGCGGCCAGCTAGAGTGTGAAAACCCCAACCGTCATCTCTATGACTTTGTGGGCCGGATCCAGCTAGAAGGCCAATGGTAAGACCAACCGGTCTCTCTGTAATACTTGAAAAGAAAATGCACTGAGTGGACTCTGTTCCTCACCTAACCCAGGACTTCACTGTATTTGAATTAACCAATGTGCATGCAGCTTTTCAGCCTCCTGAGCTGATGTCTTTGTCCTCCCAGTCCATCTCAGAATGAAACGCACTTCCAGTGTTTCTACTTCAGTTGTGTTGTCCTGAACTGAAAATGCATGTACATTACACAGTGGGGTGCTCTTGGAAGGCTGAATCATTATGTTTTCGCCCCATTCCGGCAGTTTGTTTGTTTGTTTGTCTGTTAGCAGGATATCTCAAAAAGTTATCGATGGATTTGCACAAAACTTTGTGGAAAGATTGGTCATGGGGCAAGGAAGAACTGATTACTGTACGAACGGATCACGTAACAGGATCAAACTTTGTGTATGTATCAGCAGACATAAGAAGAGGCAAACCATCCATTATTGGCCCAATCAAACAGTGCCATCTAGTTCATTGCTGTGATAGCAACTGTAAGAGAGGTACTGCAGTCCATGAAATATGGGTACTGTGGCCAACTTGGCTAACTTTTATACTCCCATCTGATTATCGCTATTTTTGTGAAGCAAATATAACATATTTATAAAATATGGCAAATATACAGATAATTACAAGTGTGTTATCTCTTCAACCAACACCATGCACTGTGTGATAGGTGCAATGAATTATGGTCATTGTACTTCAGTAACATGCTTTGTTTGTTTGTTTATTCGGATCCCCATTAGCTCACACCATGACCTCACCTAGTCTTCTTGGGGTCCGACACAGAAAACACACATGCTATCAGTGCTTGACAGCATTAAAGGTGCTTTGTGTAGCATTTTAACATATATATGAATCATTAGTGCATTCATTTTGAGACATTAGTATAATTACTATAAACATCGAGACCATCACCAACAAAGAGACCATCACCATCAACGAGATTGGCATCCTCTACCAGCCTCCACACCGCATTTTACAGTGTGTGCCCGCGGGTCAGATTTGGGAGGGAATGTACTACATTGCTTTACGGCACAAAGGGAACCATGTTCGAAGGTGTGACATCATTTATGGTAATTATGGTAATTATACCAAGCTATCACAATTAATTTGACATGCTACATGCAGCACAATTCTTTGTAAACTATAAGGATGAAAAACACCAGGTTTGGATGCCAACTTAACAGCATTTATTCTGGGTGCGTCACACATCAAACAAACATTTAGTTGGGTAGCTGTTTATTTACCTGGGCCCAAACATAATTGTTAAATGGGAAACCCTGTAGAGGTGCAGGGTCTTCCTTATCGACAATTTGACTGGACGTCTGAGTGCTGACTGACCACACATGAGCTGCTGCAGGGACTGGAACCTGTGACCCTGCTGGTATATTTTTCTGTCACCCTCAGCTCCCTCCCAGTCGGCTCGGACCAGATCATGCTGCGCGGCGCCCAGCTGAGGAACACCCAGTGGGTGCACGGCCTGGTGGTGTACACGGGCCACGACACCAAGCTGATGCAGAACTCCACCCGGCCGCCGCTCAAGCTGTCCGGTGTGGAGCGACTCACCAACCGCTTTATCCTGTTCCTGGTCGGCTGCCTGCTGGCCATCTCATTGGCCTGCTCGGCCGGACAGACCCTGTGGAAGAACAACTGCGGTGACTACGCCTGGTACATGGACCTCAACTGTGAGTGTTATACCCTGGAAGGTGACATAACGCACCCTCTGTAGACTATAGTAGAGGTCCTCAGCTCTTGGTCTACAATGGCTGTGAACAGCTGATTTGGTTTGTAAATCTACAACTCAGCGATCTCAACAGAATTCAATAGACATTTTTAACTTCTGTGTTATTTTTTTGACTGGGAGCTGATCATATCATCACTGACACATCTGATTTATTTTGTTTTATTTATTTATTTTTATATAATGTCATATTTTTGTTCTGTTTTTCCCGGTCATCCACACGCGTGCTTCTCTTACCCTTTTTTATCTCCATCATGTTGGCCCTATGATAATGTGATCCATACAAAATCTTGTGCTATGCTCTTACACAGCCCACACAGTAAAACACACACCCACGTGGGGTAAAAATGGTCGCTTGTGATTGGTGGAGATTATCCCTGCTCCAGTCATGAGCCTATCAAAACGCTTTTAGCTTGTTAAGACAACAGATACCCACCCATGGTAGGGACATATCGACAGGGCTACAGTAACCTAAATTTAGACACAAATCTACATTATCACACTACTCGCTTTTGTTTTAATGAAAATGAATTTACTTACATACACACACACAACAAGCTTGTTCATGTACCTCTTTTTTTTCTAGCCTGTTTGTTATACAGTATATTTAGCCAATATTTGCATACAGCCAATTCTTCAGTGGACCTCTAGATGGCACCATACATGGCTGATGGTTGACTGCAAAGCCTCTGTAGAAGGTAGTATTTTTAAACCCTGTGATACTCCAGGTTAGGGCTGGGCGATATGGTTGAAATCAATATCATGATAATCATAAGGATTTTTCTCGATATCAATATATATCACGATATGGTTCATGTATGCAAAATCACGTTAAATAATTAAATGAATGTTCTTCTCATTGAACCGAATGGTGATGTTAGGTGTGGTGTCAAACAAAACTGAAATTTAATAATATTCCTACCATACCTCATTTTATCAGAGTTTTTAAGTAAAATTTGCGCACCATCATCAATTTAGACATCAGAAATGTGTGTCACGATATTAAAATATCTTCATATCATCACAATATGATTCCACGGAAAGACGATAAACGATAATATTGAATTATTGCCCAGCCCTACTCCAGGTCCTTGAGGGCTTCCACAAGCCCTATAACCCACCCACCCATAAAATTATTATAATTTGGTGGTGAGCTGTATTTTAGTGGTAGATAGTACCATCCAAGTTGTGTCCAAGCGATGAATGAAAATGTTAGAATTTAGATTTAGTGTCAATATAATAGAGGAAATAAAGTTCAACATATTCTACATAGATTCCTTAAGGCAAAGATAATATTTCTATTTTCTGTCATCTTTCAATATCAGTGTCATTCAATTGATTTAAGTCTGCTTTGCATCTCTCTGCCACTGGTTTGTTACCAGCTCCAGGTAAATGTGCTCTGTATGGTCATTGTGCCTTCTTGCTTTAGTTGTGTTTTATCTATCCAAATAGATTTTTAGACGAGAAATCCCACTAATAGTGTTAAGTTTGTAGATGTTAAACATTTAATACATCCATTGATATCACTGTAATGTACTTGTTGGTGTTAGAATCACTTTAGATGAATTAGACTCCTGAAAAAGTACTTCAGGGTTTTCATATTCTGAAGCCAGAATTTGCTTTCAAGGTGGCAGAAGACGAATTGACACCAAATCAGTCAACCTGGGCTCTAGTTGGGACGAGCACTCCAATGTATTGATGTGCTATTCTGTAGTGGCTTGTGGCACCTTTGAATAATATGTGGATTTTCTGACATCCGTCCTTTTTGTCCTTCTTATTTGTATTAATGTGAACCCCAACAGATGGGAGTGCTGCCAACTTCTGCCTGAACTTCCTGACTTTCATCATCCTGTTCAACAACTTGATCCCCATCAGCCTCCTGGTCACCTTGGAAGTCATCAAGTTTGTCCAGGCCTACTTCATCAACTGGGTGAGACATCAGCACTGGTGCCCTGGTTACCTGAGACCAACGCAACACACATGATAGATTATCACAGAGCCAATCATCCAACATAGGAATTGGGAAACATAAATTGAGCACATGCAAAGCGATTCTGCTTTTCAGTCATTCATTTTGGTGAATAGTTTTTGTTTGTGCCATTACATCTGATAGGAAGGTGTATTCTATCATGCTTCAAGATTAGTTATCTTTGTGTTGGTATCTTGCAGAGCAAAGCAAACCAATTTTTTCTATTATTATTACCAAACATGCGTATATTGAGGATGATAAAATATGAATATGGTACTGAGAATTATGTTGTATATAATTTATCTAAAAAGCAAAGAGCCTTATGTGCCCAGCTGAGCTTTGTTCAATGTGCTGTTTGACTGATATAGAAAATGAGTTTCACTTTGTTTTCTATTGCCCTTTTTACTGGGAACTGTGGAATACTTTGTTTAGTAAGATAAAAACAGATATTGATTTTGTAAATATGGATGATGCACAAAGATTGAGTTGGCTGTTTGCTTATGAAACATTTAGATTAGCTAGTTACCTGGAGAAAGCCTGGGAGATGAGAAAAAAAGCTCTTTATCAAGATAAACTGTAAGTTGGTAGCAGTTCTTTTCAGTGTATTGTTCATTTGAAACCTATCATTTCAAATATGTTATTTGAAAGAATATAGTAGTACTTTGTAATGTGGTAATTTACTTCTTTTTTTTTTGGCTCTTAAATGTATCACCGGAAGATGTATGTTTTATAAAATGGTGGTGTCCTGTAATCCCATGTGGGATGGGCCAGATGTTTAGCATGACACAGAAATAAAAATAAACTAACTAACTAACTAACTATTATTATGTTGTCTTTCTGCAGGACATAGATATGCATCATGAGCCCACAGACACTTCTGCTATGGCAAGGACATCCAACCTTAATGAGGAGCTTGGCCAGGTACTTTAAGCCATTTGGTGAATATTATAATCCATCACGTTAACCCATCATCAGTATAAAAAAAAAAAAAATTCCTTTCATTCCTACAATCGTCAGACTCTGACTTGATAACTGAAGTTATCTTTTTAAAGGACAGTACCATTGTCATTTAGAATTATAGCCCATTTACTGTCTACAACTAGTTTACATTTACCCCAATCATTTTGCAATGCAGGCCAAATGTATTTAGATTTTTATGTGTATCCATATGGTACATGGTATGCGGGACATTATGTCATCATGGTGGTGTCTGTTTGTCTGTAGATACATTCTTCTGAACACAATAACTACCCGTAGCTACGTAGTAGATAATTTGATTCGATTTTAGAGCATCTTGCTGCATAACTTTTGCATATAAATAAGAAAAAGTGGTATGTCACGTTTCACTCTTGAAATGGTTAGCCAATCAGAACAGAGGGGTTGTTAATATTAATGAGCCTCAAAGCAACAGAAACGGCCTTGGTAAGGCTCAGAGAGATGCTGGAAAATGAACATGTAAAAATGGATTGAGAGTGTTTTTGGTACATGACACCACACACACAGCTTTGAATGGACCTCAAGACATAAAATAAAACACTGGAAAGTGTAGAATATGGGACTTTTGACTTTTTGACTTTTGACTTTTTTTGACTTTTGCAAAGGACTTGGCCAGTCCTTTGCTGCATGTCATCCCCTCTCTCTGCCCTGTCTTTCCTGTCCTGTCTCTATCTAATAAAGCAAAATGCCCCCAAAAAATTGTCATGGCAGCAAATGGCTTCTTCTGAGGGTAGTAAAAGGAGCCCTGATATCTCCACATATGCTGACTTTGTGCAGATAATAGCAGGAATAATGGAAAGGATAGGGACAACCTAGGTGGTTGGCACAAGCACCGGTATTATCCTTTAATTGTGTCTGAGGTGATAATGAAGGAATATTGTATTCTTTTCTATTCTTTTGAATATCCATGGTATATTTCCCTTAATCCATCAATCTGTGCTGGTCCAGGGGAGTTGTAGTGAAATTTACAGTTCTTTTGCATCATGACTTGCAGGTCAAGTACATCTTCTCCGACAAGACGGGGACTCTGACCTGCAATGTGATGCAGTTTAAGAAGTGCACCATTGCTGGAGTCGACTATGGGTAAGACCGACTTGAATTCATGAACTGTATTTAAGCACCTTTGTATCAGCCTCAACTCTAGATCCCTGTAAAGAATATTGATCTGAACTTTGATAGATCAGACACTGAAAATATTTGTCACATCTTTTCGTTTCATTAAACAATAATATACACGGATACACATTTGTTTTGTGAAGGCATAAACTTGAGGTGGCGGACGAGGGATGCTTTAATGACTCTACCTTGCTCCTGAATCTCCAGACCAATCATGTAAGCTTGGAACATCAACAGAACATCAACCGCCCACAGTAAGACCAAATGTAGCTGTGAAAATCACAAAGGCACAAATAATGTATCTGCTTGTGTGTCCAGGCCACAGCTCCTGTCATCCAGGAATTTTTAACCATGATGGCGGTGTGTCACACTGCTGTTCCTGAAAAGACAGAGGACGGCATTGTCTATCAGGCTTCCTCTCCAGGTACAAAGCATTAGCTTAAGGCTACTAGCAAGACTACTTGTGCTAACAGCTCTACTGCATTTTGACCTCAACAGCCCACAATCATGATAATATTGTGTGCACGTGGTAAAAATGCCATACTAAAGTTGAATGCTGCGTGGCCATTGCATGAAAGATTTATACAATGGTGCTAATTTAGTTCACACAACTCAATGAGAAAGTCAAAATTATTATTTATATTGTTACATATTGTTTATTTATATTTACAGGGTTCCTACGCAAGTCTGGAAAAGTATTAAAAATGAATTTGATCATTTCCAGGTCTTGAATAGTTTGGGAATTTGAAAAAATGTCTGGAAAAGTATAAAAAATGTTGCGGTTCAGGTCCGATACACACATAATTCTAGCTTTTATGTTGCTGTAGAGCCACTTTGAGTCCACAGTTTTTGTTGATGTGAAGAATAATGTTCAGATAGAGGGACGCTCTTATTACCCAGCCGCTGTCAGCATGCATTATATCAAATACCCACCAAAATCAAATCCGGTCGAGAACGTAGGGTCTGGGAAAAATATGGAATTTTAAAATGGAAACCGTGTAGGAACCCTGCCAATCATCTCACATATTCTGATATTTGTGGCTGTGAAGAACAATCTTCATCTATACAGTGATGTGACCTAGTTAGCAGGGGCAAGATGTCTATCTGCGTAAATCATATTGAACACCAGACACAATCAAGGTCTGGAAAAAGTATGGAATTTTTTAATTGAAAATGTGTCGGAACCCTGGATGTCAATACAAAACATGGTGGCAGCAATAGTTTCCCCCTATATCAGAAGTAACCTATTGCTTAGTCCAATATGGGGGGGTATCTGCCAGCCACATCTGCTTCATACTTTTTTTGCAGGTTGAATCTGTGGGCAGCACAAAACAGGTGGACAGGGATATTTTGTTAGCTGGTTTATTCATAGCAACAGGGAGACTCAGTCACAGGGTATCAAACTTTCATGTCAACAGTTTATCAAACTTTCATGTCAACAGTTTATCAAACTTTCATGTCAACAGTTTATCAAACTTTCATGTCAACAGTTTAACCCGAATACGACTTCAGAGTATGACCAATAGCCGAGTTACTCGTTGCATGTAAATGTAGCCACTGACAGTTCACTGCACATTTGGATTTCACCTCTCTCTGTATTTCTTCTTCTCCATCCCCTACTCCGAAGATGAAGGAGCATTAGTGAGAGCCGCTAGCAGTCTGGGTTTTGTATTTGCTGGCCGAACACCAGATTCAGTCATCATACAGGCTGTAAGTTGGATCTCGCTTATTATTATTATGACTGAATCCCAAGTCAATGGTTAATGTGGAGTTTTCCCCCTGTATTCACTCAGCAGTAGTAATTTCCCACTGTGAGAAAAATCGTACGATAAAGACCCAAATTTATCATCTGGGGTTATTGCTCACCCAAAACATACAGGGCAAATTGAGTACATGTATACCATTTTTTATGATTTGAATTTTCAGCCACACTAGGTACTGGAACTGATAATAGGATTAGATCTGAGATCAAACCCTCTCCACTGCTACCCAAATTTCTAAAGAAAACACTGATAGAACATACTGCTTGGACAATGACTTCACCATGACTTCTTCATAGCACAAATGGTTCATTCTGGCTGATGCTATGCAAGGTAATTGATGTGCACCATTTATTTTTTTTAATTTGATTTTATTTTTTTTACAGTTTGGAGTCGAGCAGAGGTTTGAGTTACTGAATGTCCTTGAATTCACAAGGTAACCATAGTCATTAATATTTTGTTGTTTTCTTATGACGGTATTTGTCTTTTTGGTTGTCAAGTTGTAGTCAAAACTAGGGATGCTCCGATCTGGGTTTTGGGGGCGATAACGATTAATGCAATCCCATGCTAAAAGTAATGGCTAATACCAATACTGATCTGTGTAGCATGGGAGGATTCGCAAAAAAATTACACTGTAAAACATTCAAGAGTATGACTGAGAGAGTGAATTGGTCATATAATGTGGAAGCCTCTGATTTGCCAGTTCACTCAACGCTAATCTGCTGTTTAGAGCAGTGGTTTAGAGCAGTTTTAAACTAAGTGATTTTGACACAGCGGGAGTAGCCTATTAAATGGAATGCAATAATCGCGACTTTTACTATTACCATATCGCCATGACCGTAATCGTAGTCTTGATTAATATGGTCAATTGTGCAGCCTGACTGTATAGGTTGCATTTCCACCTGGCTGACTCCCATCATGTTCCCATCGCAGTGCACACGTTGTGCATTTATACCTTGCACTAACATCCTTCCTTATCCAGTTAAGATGTCCAGACAAATTGCATTTTGTTACCAGGTGTAAATGGAGTTTTAAAGGATTGTAACAACGCATTATGTAATAACACCGCATTATGTAATAACTCGACAAAATGTAATACATTTTCACTTCATTATGTAATAACACCCGCATTTTGTAATAATCTGCCGCATTTTGTAATACACAGCCTGAACACAATATGTAATAAATTTCCCCGCATTTTGTAATAAATTATTACAGGTGGTTATTATAAAATGCAGGAGTTGCACTTTTTTTATGATGAAAATGTAAAAATACAGTGCATTATGTATCAAAATGTATGTAAATCAGAACTGACAGGATTACATTTCACTGTGATTGTACCTGAATGATTACACCTGACAAATAAAAACTTGATTGATTGATTGATCAGGACTCAAAACCAAACTGTTCATGGATGCTTTTAGTTAAGTTGAGTTATTTGAGTTCTTTAAAAAAAGTTAAACTTATTTGAAATCTTGTTTTTATCTACACCACTATTTATTTATCCATTGTTCTTATAAATCTTTTAATCTTTGTAAAGTACCTTGAATTGCCGCTGTGTATGACAAATAACCACCGCAATATGTGATAATTTATTACAAAATGCGGGGAAATTTATTACATATTGCATTCAGGCTGTGTATTACAAAATGTGGTAGATTGCGGTGTTATTACATAATGCATTGTTACAATTGTAATTCAGGTTATTTTGAACCTTATTTTCGAGTTTTTGCCATCATGACTTGGTTGCGTTCAAAATGTTGTCACTTCACTGTAGAGCTTTACGGACCCCACAGCTGCATTGAGAGCTGCACTCGAATGCACAACAACAGGGCCAATACAAACTTCCAACAGTCAAACCCACAAAGTGATTAAAACACGCACTTTCAACACAATAACACTCACACTGCAATGAAAACTAAGTTTTGTAATCTGGTCTTTGAACAAGCCAGTGGAATGGCCTTTTTTTGAGTAGAGTTTCAAAGTAGAAATAGACAAAGAGAGGGGGATAACATACGACAAAGGTCCTGGGCTGAACCCAGGATGTTGTTTACATGGCATGGATTTTGTTTTTCTTGTATAATGAAAATCGTCCAATCTCGGTGGCCGATCACAGCATCCCTAGTCAACACTGTTCCAATCCTGAGTATCTTTTACTGTGTCTTCCCAACCTTATTGCATTGGTTATGACGTACTGGTGTGTGATGTGTTTTTGATGTGTTTTTTACACTCATCTGATTACCTTAGATTACCTTATTACCTGCAGATATATGACTACATATTATTTCCATATCCTTTTGTAGTGCAAGGAAAAGGATGTCAATAATCGTGCGCACCCCATCTAGGCAAATTCGGCTGTACTGCAAGGGAGCAGTGAGTACAAAATGTCTCCACAACATCTGTATTTATTGTTGCTCATTCTTATTCTCAGCTTCAGAATCAGATTTATTTTCGTGGAATGTTCGCACTGAAACTGCATTTGGACATTAATACCGAGTGTGGACTCTACAAACCTTTTTGTTTCTTTGTGCCTTCCAATAGGATTCTGTCATTTATGAGAGGCTGGCAGATAGTTCAGAGTACAGAGAAGTTACCCTGATCCACCTGGAGCAGTTTGCTACAGAGGGTAGGTTCTGTCACACTAATACCCATTCATTTGTCAGGTAGGAAACTTATATTAAATGTAATGATCAAATGAGTCTGCAGCTTAAAAAGTTTTATGTCTGTTACAGTTTTTAAAACTGGAAGGAGGCTCCAGTTTGCATTCATTTGCGATAGTAGTAAAAGCTAATGTGGAAACCAACGCATTTCTCTGAAAATCAAATGTGAGTCATACCAAACACTTAGTAAAGCTAATAAAACTAATTGGAATGCCTTGCATGTAATTTTCAGAGAAATACCTCAGTTCCCGATCGTCTTGTGCTAGCATGGCAAATAAATGCTGCTGTTGGTTAGTTATTACTAAGATAGAGTCTTTCCATTCCTATCACTTTTTCTAGTACTGTTTCACCTGAGGCATTTATGATGGGAACTAGGGCTGGGTATTGTCGGACATTTTTTGATAGTAGTGCCAATACTTCAGATTAGATGCCAGATCTTAAGTGTTATTTTTTTGACAAGCACAAGGCACTATGCAAAAGAGAAAAAATATTTAATCTAAATTTAGCCAAGCTCAGTTGATTTCTCTTAGGACTGTCCTTAGTCCTGTCAGCAGAAGAAAACATTTTCTACTTTTCTAATCCACCATTTTGACACTTGATACCTTTCCATGCCGGGCGTGTATGGCAAAAATCTTTTTAACACCCATCCCTTTCCTTCTCAGGACTAAGGACCTTATGCTATGCAGTAGCTGACATCTCAGAGGAAAACTACTCGGAATGGTCTGAGTTGTACCAGCGAGCATCAATCTCCCTTACCGACAGAGCTGTGAAGATGGAGGAGAGCTACGAGCTCATCGAGAGGGTTGGTAACCACTGGAATTAACAGGAACAAGGAGAACAAGTACAGATTGTCTCTGCCCCACGGTGCTTTTACCGATGAATTACGAACATAATTAATGATTTGCCTTAATGGCCAAAGCCCTACTTACCTCAGTGACCTCATCACCATCCATGAACCTCCATGCTCCGTGCGCTCTAGTCAATCCCCGCTGCTCCACATCCCACCTACACCCTCTGGATGATGGGAAATCAAGACTTCTGCTCATTTGCCCCACGCCTTTGGAACTCTTTCCCCGACCACCTCAGAACCACTGTTGCCATTGATGCTTTTAAAACTGGCCTTTAAATGCTTTTTTACTATAAGCTTTTTCTATTGACTCTCCAATAGTTTTAACCCCTTTTTTCCCTATCATTTCTATATTTTTGCTTAAGTGCTTTGAGATTTGCCCCTGCAAATGAGATACATAAATGGAATTTATTATTATTATTGTTAATTTATCAAACAATTTTTAAGAGATTCAGATTCGTTCAGCCCTACCAGGAACAACAAATGTTAAGTGGAAGCTTGTTTGTGTTACAAAGACTTGAAAGTTGCCTGGAGTTTGTAAAGTCCTCATGAGACAGAAACAGAAACCGCCACATTATGGTTGACTAACATCCAAGCACATGAAGCGTGATGTTTCTTTTATATGTCAAAGTAATCAATGACTTTGATTATTCCTTTGGGCTGTGATCAGATAGGAGGCTTTTTTCTCCTGCTCAAACACAAAGCGCAGCTGTGAGCGTCGCTAGTAATAGAGAGAACAAGGGCTTAAAGATGCAAGGAGCATTACATCATTCTTGTTGCTATGCAACTATCTAATTAGTAACACAACATTGTTAAAATGGTGTTGTTAAAATTAAAAATGGACAAGAGAGTCAGTTTAGTTGCTCTGTTTGCTCTTCAAGAAGAGGAGCTGATTCCTAATTTGAGGATGCAGCTAAAGTCAATGTTACTCACCAGGAAACTGTAAGAGGCTGCTTACTTCCCTCCAGGCACTGCTCATTTTTTTTTCTCTCGATCTGATCTTGTTGCATAAACATCAGGCATATAGTTTAGAGGACATGTGCATTTGTTGTGAGTGAATAATAGAAAAATTAGCGATGTGTTCAAAAAAGCATCCCATTCGATCCTGGCCTGAGGCATCAAGAGACGTACCAAGCTGTCACACTGATAACTCAGATGAATTCTACAGCGAAACGGCGAAATTGTAAAATATCTTTGATGCCGTTACACCTATTTTATTTCCTACAGAATTTACAGTTGCTAGGAGCCACAGCCATAGAGGACAAGCTGCAGGACCGGGTTCCCGAGACCATCGAGACTCTGCTGAAGGCCCACATCAAGATCTGGATCCTCACCGGGGACAAGCAGGAGACGGCCATCAACATAGGTACGGGGCACACAGGCACATCACACACACTTCCAGTTGTCTCGATCATGTCTCTCCCTGTGCCGTTAGACCTTTAGATGGCTCACATCTCATCTCTAACACTCTTTCTTGAACTCATGTTCCAGGTTATTCCTGTAGTCTGCTCAAGAAAAGCATGAGTCTCTTGGTAATCAACGAAGACACTTTGGATGTAAGTAACACCAAGGGTTAAAGTGGGATTTTGAAGGTGGGTGGAACTCTTGACCGTGACTATGTGAAGAGGGTGGGGGCACCTCGCCAACATATAGAAATTAGAGATGCCCCGATAACGTTTTTTGCCGCCGATCGTCTATGAGCCATATCTGCCGGTACCGATCGGTCATACCGATTTGTTTTGTTATAGCAGCTGGTATAGCAGCATTATAGGTCTAATAGTTTCCATTTTACATACATTTCATCCATCAAATTGAGTCCTGGTTAAAAAGTATCCACATTTTCCTTTTTTTCTACCTCAATATTTACTTGATCATTATGTAAACAAAACCATGTGCGTTCTAGGTAGCGCAGCATGATTTAGTGAGATAACCGAAGCACAAGACTCAGACTGTTGCCACTTGCCTGTGTTGTGGAGTCGAGTTAATTAAATGGAGACACCCTCCGAACATATATACTGAACAAAAATATAAACGCAACACTTTTTTTTTTGCTCCCATTTTTCATGAGTTGAAATAAAAGATCTAAGACTTTTTCTATGCACACAAAAGGCTTATTTCTCTCAAATTTTGTTCACAAATTTGTTTAAATCCGTGTCAGTGACTTCTCCTTTGCCAAGATAATCCATCCACCTCACAGGTGTGGCATATCAAGATGCTGATTAAACAGCATGATTATTGCACAGGTGTGCCTTGGGCTGCTCACAATAAAAGACCACTCAAAAATGATCAGGTGTGGCATATCAAGGTTCATTATTTCATTTACAAGAAGTTAACACAATTAGAGAATGTAGAGGAATGACTGTTCTGATCATAGTTACTCTGTTATCTCTCTATTTACAATACAGATAGTCATGGAGTTCTGGACAAAATCATACCTAACAATAAAAATATTCTCATATTTGGGTCCAAGAGACTCATCAAATGGGGGTCCGTGGCCCTAATGTGGACTAAATTAAGGGTCCTTGATATGAAAAAGGTTGAGAATCACTGGGTTAGAGAATGAATGGAGTCAACGGAAGGTCCTCACAAGTATGATAATACTAAAGTGTGTCTGTGTGTGTGTTTCCCAGGCGACACAAGGAGTCCTGAGTCATCACTGTGCTATGCTAGGGGAGGGGCTCCACAGGGATAAGGAGCTGGCCCTGGTGATTGACGGCCAGACCCTGAGTCATGCCCTCAGCTTTGAGATGCGACAGTACTTCCTTGACCTGGCTCTCTCCTGTAAGGCCGTCATCTGCTGCAGGTAGCCAGTCACCGCTGTGGGAAAGACGGACTGGGGAAGGCACCCACACCAATGTTTCATTACAGACTCTCAGTTAGATTGGCATTTTTAGTCATCAGAGCTGATACTCTTATCCAGCATCTTACCATGAGGATCAGTGTCTGGTTTGAAGGTGCATTAATTCAGATTTTTACTCTCCCATAGCACAAAATGACCATATCTGTGGTAGGGCTGTGCAAAAAAAATCGATACATCTGAGTATTGCAATATTTTTTTCCATGATACTGTATCGATTTTTCAACCCCTTGTATCGATACGTTAAAAAAAATTATTCATGTTTTAAATGGATTTAAAATGTCCTTAAATTTCCCTCAAATGCCTTTGAATTAAATAGTTTTGACTCAATTTTTCCACTGAGTTATCAATATAATGTGATGTACATATTAGACTACCCAGGTGGTACACAGCAAGTTGTAATTTCAGCTCTATTTTTAAATTTTCAGTAAATTATGTAGAGTATTGCAGTGTATCGCAATATGTATCGTATCGCAATGTATCGTGATGCAATCGTATCGTGACCCATGTATCGTGATACGTATCGTATCGTGAGGTCCTTGCCAATACCCAGCCTTAATCTGCGGTGGTTATTTTGCGGCATGATTTATTTCTTCTGTTGTCTGTTCTATAATAAGCTAGCTTATTAGTTGTATTGTGAAAATGTGACTTATATTTCTGTCCATTACAGGCTGCCATAAGTCGTGCTAGAGATCTGCTACAGATGTTGTTGCAAATCCTTGGTCCTCACAGAGGCTGATAACTCACAGCTTGCTTAAAGGATAATTCCGGTTATTTTCTACCTCTGTCCTAGTTTTTGCCATCACGACAATTGATTGTGTTGAAAATGTCAACACTTACTTCGCTGTAGAGCTTGACGTAGCTTCAGTTAGCCAGGAGTGCTGCAATCCAACACACGTCCATGGGGCAACAATCTGCAACAGTTAAACCCAAAAAATGATTAAAGCACATCCTTTCAACAGAGTAACACACACTACATCCAGTTTCTGATTATCCATTGCCTGAAACTTGGGTGTATTGCAGTATTAGAGAAGCATGAGCTGGACTGAAGTACTCTGATGCTGCGTTCAGTGCATATCGGATGTTCTTTATCGTATCTCGGAACCCATCGTCTATCGGTCTGACGACGATTAGACTCTGGGGGCGACGGACATCCGGGCCAAGACTTCCTCTTCCATGCGCCGGTCATTGTTTACAGTCCGATTAGCAACTTGAGACGCGAGAATGGAGCGTTTCTCCACACAACACACAAACATCGATACTTTTTGTAGGTGGTTTAGGTCCAGACGACATTTCGGCTAATCTCTATAAACAGATATCTGCATATGAGACGTCGTCTCTCAACGCCGACTCCATTCTCGCGTCTCAAGTTGCTAATCGGACTGTAAACAATGACCGGCGCACGGAAGAGGAAGTCTTGGCCCGGATGTCCGCTGGCTACACCGGAAACCCCCAAATATTGGCCGTCACCCCCAGAGTCTAATTGTCGTCAGACCGATAGACGATGGGTTCCAAGATTGGCTACCAAGGACTAGTCCAATCTGTTACTTTTCCTGAAAAATACAGACTTCATGCTTGACTTGAATTTATAGACCATTAGTTTGGAGTGATTGGAAAACAATGATCAGGATCAGGATGTCTGCCTAACATCATGGATCTCTCTCCCTCCCTCTCTCTCTCTCTGCCTCTCTCTTAAGCTGGGAGGGATAAAGGACAGAGATGGCATTACAAATTAAGAGATGACAAGAACTTGGTTCGACAGTTTTATTCACATCCTCGACATGAAAGGATAAGAATGCTGTTTGGTCAATGATATTCAACCCAAAGTCCTCCACCTCATCCTCAACTTCAACTGGGTACACCCACATTGGCTCATAGGTATCATTTTAGGAGTGGTTGATGAATGGTAAACAGGAGTGTATGCTTGACCAGACAGGTGCTGCTTCCAGTTGTGTGGCTTGACTGGTTCTGTAAAATGCTGGCCCATGCCATCTGGTTGGCCATTAGTTTGCCTTTTCCGTGATTGGAGGGCTGTGCTGCATAGGGGCTCTTATTTTTGCTGCATTCATGTTATATTGGAAAGACAGTAGGTACAAGCTTCTATTTAAGTTCATTATTAAATAATGTTCATGTTAACTTTCAGCTGGCAAATACTACTTGGGAACTCAGGGTTTGGCGATGAACCCAAATTTCTCTATCTTCCAAATTTTGACATTGCTGCAACAAGGAAATATCTGCAGTCAAATGTAGAGAGTAATATAATAATAATATATTAGCTATAATATAATAATATATTCATTTCAAATAAACAAAATGAACAATTTGTATCACATAAGTCATTTTGGGATCACAGCTGTTAAAATGTCATGGCAGGACACTAGGCTTGGGCCGATATTCGATATTTCGAAATATCGCGATATTCACAAAATATTGTGATATCCCTGTGATATCGAATAGTAAGATAAGGCTGTTAGTAATAATAATAATTATTATTATTATTATCAACACCCTAGAAATTGGATGTAATTTGGAAGAAATCAAATAAAATAACCCCCCCCCCCCCCCCCCAAAAAAAAAAAAAAAAAACGTAAAAAAAATATAAGACCTCCCCCCTTGTGGTTAACATGAAAATGTTTGATTTGATGTAAAAGTTGAACTCAACTGTATCGCTCACTGCGTGCAGGTGTGTTCAGTGTGAAAAACTTAAATCTACAGAAAATTTCCATCATGGTGACGGTTTTAAATGAGCTTGAATGAGTGAACCCTTCCAAGTTATTGCTTTGAACCGCCAAGTCGTTTTTCCCATATGATGTGAATGCGGCATGATTGTTTAATTATTGTTTGTTTTTGGTGATGGACACGGTGTAGTGCAACCATTTTTCTGCATTGGGTCTGGGAGAAGCTCAGACAAGCTGTCCACTTTACTCCCAGCCTTTTTTCCAAGAAGCGCTAGGACAGTGTTAAGGCTAATGTCCACCAGATGCATTAGATGCACAATTTTTAGTCGGAGCCGACACAGATCCATTTTATTCAGTGTTGCTGTGTCATCCAGCTCTGGACGGGGTTTTGTGCCAGTCCACTCTTTTTTTTTTTCTTTTTCCGCTTCTGGTCTGTTTCTGCTGAACCCGCTTGTGTCTGTGAAATGTGGAAATACACTATTTTGATTTGTGGGTGTATCTATACACAACAAAGAAATAGAAAATCAATATCTGCTTTTATTTAAACCTGCAATAAGCGATTTTCCGACCACTAGAGGGTGACAGAAACCACAACACATTTGTAAATAAAGCACAGCAAAACTACTGGATTACGGAAGCCCCTAAGGACAAACCGTGCATAAAGGCTACATGTCCCACAATGACGATAATAACCTTGGTGGGAGGAGCGTCGAGCCAGGCCGGGTTTTGACAACAAGCTTTAGAAAAGAGGTGAAAACGGCAACACAGCTGGGTGCTGAGTGGATATTGGTTTTTTATCATTACGTCTCAAGGAAATCTCCACATAGCACACGTTAGTTTCAGGATTGGTTATAAGCTCTGATATCGCTTATGCAGGTTTAAATTCACCAAAATTTCCATTTCCTATCACTTTTTCTCAAGTTGCGCAGTAGCCTAGTTTGTTGTCTGCTTATGAATGAATATAGAAAGTATCCTCTTTATTGTGCCAAGAGTTCAGTTTCCTGATTGAAGCCATCGACTGAAACCAAAAATGTTAGGGGGGGAGACCGGTTGATGCATGGCTCACCCCAAACCTGAAGTAAATAACAAAAAAACCACTGAAGAAAAACACACAAGCAAACACAAACCTGGCTGCTGTTGCTCTGCTGCGTCTGTGATCCCGACATGAAATGACGGCAGCAGACACTGGCATTTATGGTCCTATCTCCTCCCCAGGGTGTCCCCCTTGCAGAAGTCGGAGGTGGTGGACCTGGTAAAGAGTCAAGTGAAAGTCATCACCCTGGCCATAGGCGACGGCGCCAACGACGTGGGCATGATCCAGACGGCTCACGTCGGCGTCGGCATCTCCGGCCACGAGGGCCTGCAGGCCGCCAATTCCTCCGACTACTCCATTGCCCAGGTAACGGCGCCCCTGACCTTTTATTCAAAATGGATATTATTTTTATTTTTATTAAAATGGGATATTAGCCAGTCAGTGTCATCCACCTCCGATGTGATGGAGGCTCCTACCTGACCACAGCTTGCGAATATGCTTTTATTATTGTTATTTATATGCAGTGGTGGAAGAAGTACTCAGATATTTTACTTAAGTAAAAGTAGAAATACCACAGTATAAAAATACTCTGTTAGAAGTAAAAGTCCTGCATTCAAAATGTTACTTAAGTAAAAGTACAAAAGTATTAGTATCAAAATGTACTTAAAGCAACAAAAGTAAAAGTACTCATTATGCAGAATGGCTCATTTCAGAATAATACAGTATTTATTATATTATTGAATTATAATTATTGATGCATTAATGTGTAAGCATCACTTTAATGTTGCAGCTGGAAAAGGTGGGGCTGATTTCCACTACTTTATATACTGCTGGGTAGCTTACAGTAATCTATAATAATACATCACAATTTATTAGTTGATTATATTTCGTATTAATAATCTGAATCTGCAAAGTAACTAGTAACTTAAGTTATCAAATAAAGGTAGTGGAGTAAAAAGTCCCTCTAAAATGTAGTGGAGTAGAAGTATAAAGTAGCATAAAATGGTAATACTCAAGTAAAGTACAAGTACCTCAAAATTGTACTTAAGTACAGTATTCGAGTAAATGTACTTAGTTACTTTCCACCTCTGTTTTTATGTCTGACAAGAGAAATCTTCAGTGTGGTGTGCCAACAGCTTCAGGGGTATCAGTCTGTAGAGTCTGTAATGATTCAAATCATTGTAAAATATCAGCACAATACAAATGATATATGAACCTCACGAGATTGAGGTCACGCACCTTTGCACACACAAACATTGCTCTGGCCACGGTGGCCTCACAACATCCTGTGTAATCAGACTCCTGTGCTGTTCCATGTAATAAGGTTCAAAGTCCTTCTTTTGTCTGAACTTAGTTTTTCAACCACCTCTGTGATTTCAGTTCAAGCATCTGCAGAACTTGCTGCTGGTGCATGGAGCGTGGAACTACAACCGCGTGTCCAAGTGCATCCTGTACTGCTTCTACAAGAACATAGTCCTGTACATCGTTGAGGTACAGTATGGCCACCTAGTGAATCCTATAGTAACCAGCTCTGACCATTAGGTCCAGTCATACCAGTACTGCTTGAGGCGATTTAGCTGAAGTGCTTACATCGAATTTAGCCACAAATGGTAACATGTAAGTGTAATGTCCGTTCTGACATTACATGAAGCTGAAAACATTTTTAAGTTGCCTCTATTTTGTGGTTTCTACTGGAGCATGAGGGTGATTGAATTTTAAAGTAGTAGTAAAGTAGTTTCATCAGATTGATTTTGAGTTTTTGCCTTTGATTTCTTTTTTTGTTTGTTTTTCAGATCTGGTTTGCTTTTGTAAATGGGTTCTCTGGTCAGATCTTGTTTGAACGTTGGTGTATTGGTTTATACAATGTGGTAAGTTGGGTACCGTGTGCTGTGACAGTGGATTATATACATGATTATTAGTAATTGCTGGCATTCCTATTATTATTATTTTTTGTCCTGTATTTTGGCCAATAACTCAGCCATACATTGATAACTTTTTGTCCATTTTGGCATATAGATAGTCCCAGTCAACCACTACTGGGATAAAAAAAAATGGCACCCATTGGCCCATAGGGGGCGCTATAATAAGCTCCCAAAATCTAAGGCTCAGCCCCGCCATCCCATTAGTCGTAGAGTTGTGAAACTTGGTAAACATATGTAGCTGATTATGCTGAACAATTTTGCCTCTAGGACCCGTAAGCTCCGCCTATCAAAAAATGGTGAGTTATTGACCAATGAGTTTTTGCCACAAAAAGTTCAATTGATTTATAAAAGCATGCCACAATAATCAGTCAGTTTGAAATATGTTAGAATGGTCAGAAACAAAATATTCAAATGACATGTCAAACCACATAATGATATTTTGAGCCCTTTGAAGTTCTAATTCAGAATGACACAAAATTTGGTATGCAAGCTTCTTCGACTTGCCTATACTTTGTTTGAAAGTAGCTAAGGAATCGGTCAAAAAATGGTGGAGTTATTGACCAATGCAGTGGAACCCGTTCCATTGCTGCCATGCAATTCTTGAAATGAATACTGTGCCTTTGTATGTGTGACAGATCTTCACAGCTATGCCTCCTCTAGCCCTGGGTATATTTGAGCGCTGCTGCAGAAAAGAAACCATGCTCAAGTACCCTGAGCTCTATAAGACCTCACAGAACGCCCAGGGATTCAACACTAAGGTATTACTAGAATCAACCATATAGTATTAATGTTTGCTGTGCAGATGTGTTAACGGACCTTGAGGGGTCCTGGGTGGTAATGGTAAGACATTTATATTTTAAAAAGCTTGTATACCTTGTGTTGCCTGAATCCAGCTTCATGAGTTACTTATCATTGATCACATTTGAAATTTAGCTTGTCATGGGTCTGACCCAGCTGTTTTTGCAGAATGTCCTCAGCCTCATAGTAGCAAAGAATTGCTTTGCTCATGTGTATACAATGTTGACGAGGGTGTATGTCTCACTTTTTCTACAATGTTATATCATTACCTTAGTCTATAAAGCACACCTGTGATTTTTTTTCAATTTAAAATAATATCTTATTTATTTTTAGTATTTCCCCTCTCCTACCTAAAGAGCTACAGGCTGTTTTGGGGGCATTTCTAGCATCTAGAAGGAGCCACTGCTCTGTTTGGCTGGCAGTATTAGAGGGTCTGCCCCCCCACCCTGCCCCAAATGTAAGATGATTGGTCAACTCCAGTAAAGTCAGTTATCTATGAAACAACCTGACCATACTTTACTACTCTACATACTCTGATACTGGCCGTGTCAGACGCAACTTTTTTTCTAAATACAGTTTTGGAAACACAATTTACACTTTTTTACTGTGAACAAGCAGCATCCTGCAAACTGCAATATCCATGAAAAATATTGAATTATCCGTTTCCAGATCTGTGAGAATTAATCTCATCTGTGTGTTTCTTATAAACAGGTGTTTTGGCTCCACTGTCTCATTGGTCTGTTCCACTCTGCCATTCTCTTCTGGCTCCCCCTGCTGGCCTTCAAACATGGTACACTCCGCACTTTGTACTACCTGGTCTGTCATTGTCCTGGTGTAGTCCATACTACTAGATTGATTTCATTACAACTGAATTTCCCCAGAAATCAGGCCTATTGTTGAGTTGGCTGACAGTTGTTTTTGGGGAATATTCCACCAAGAAAATAATTATCTTTGAATGCTCTTTGTTTGATGTAGACACTGTGTCCTGGAGTGGAAGGACCCCTGACTACCTTCTGCTAGGAAATATGGTTTACACAGTAAGTTTTACACCTGCCCAATAAAAGATGCACCTAACTAGGAATACATTGGAGCATTGTGGAATAATTGTAAGAATGGACAGGGTCATAGTATTACACTTTTTTGTAGAGAGGTGTCTCAATGGCATTTTTGTGCTGGTAATGCGGGCAGCATCACTGCGGATGATAAAAACAGGATCAATAAGATGATCAGAAAGGCTGGCTCAGTGATTGGCCTTACCTCAGACTCACTTGAGGTCACTGTAGAAAAGAGAACAAGGGCCAAACTAAAAACGGTTCTGTATTTTGAAGGCCATCCATTACACAGTGTTTTTAATGGACTCAGAAGCTCATTCAGTGAGCGACTAGTGATGCCTGAGTGTTCTTCTGAACGACTCAGAAGGTCTCTTGTTCTAGCAGCGGTCTGAATGAACACTTCTAGATGTGGTCTAGTTCCATAGCACCTTTCAGCTGTTAATCATGTCTCAAATGGCTTTTTATGGTGTTATCTGTTTGTTGTGTACTGTGAATGCTATGTCTGTACTGTTTGTTGTCTGTATGAGTTGATTTGGTGGCAAATGAGTTTCCCCACGGGGGATTAATAAAGCTGTCTAATCTAATCTAGGAGTACTTCCACCCAGAAAAAGTAAATTTTTCTACCATTTCTTATCTAAAGCAGCTCAGTATGAGAGGATGCCGACTAACTAAAAGGAAAATGAATCAGGGGACGGAATGGAATGTCAGTTTTGCAGATATTTCAACTTCATATAGTATTCAGCTACAGTTGTACAATGAGCGTTTCAGTGAAATAAATGTGTTTCAGCTGTCTTAGCCTTCACCCTTTCAGACTGATGGAAGTGTTCAGAAAAGTCATCACTTTTTCCCCTTTCACCGTCTCTCCTCTCTTTCCCCTCCTCCAGTGTGTGGTTGTGACAGTGTGTCTGAAAGCGGGGCTGGAGACCTCGTCATGGACCACGGTGCGTTAGTGCTCAAAAATGCCCCCCTCCCCCGCTTTTTCTGTGACCCTGGTTCCACAAGGAAATGTCCCATTCATTTTCTCCATAGACATCTTTGTGCTTTTCCTCCCAAACACTGTGTAATATACTTTAATATGTTTAAATTTGTCTCATTTGCTCAATTCGTATTTCACCATGTCATTCCATGTCAGTTCACTTGTGTTTACTCAGTCGTCTATCTGTCCTCTCTCAGTTTAGCCATGTTGCTCTATGGGGCAGCATCTGTCTGTGGCTCCTGTTCCTCTGGCTCTACTCCAACCTGTGGCCAGCCATCCCTATTGCACCAGATATGCCTGGAGAGGTACCGTTCATACACACACATGGTCATCGCACTGGCACGCCCAACACATTATTTTTGAGTTATTGTGGGTAACTAATTTTATGATTGGGGTCTATACTGGCCTTACAATAAAAATCTGATATCGTCCAGTCAGTGTTGTCGACCTCTGACAGTTTAACTGATTACATATTTATTGTAATTGATCAATACTATACTGGTTGTCTATGGGAAGCCATTTACCTTAATTGATTGTACTGAGACATTTTGATTGGATTCCACACAGTACACATTAGGGCTGCAACTAACGATTATTTTCATTGTCGATTAATCTGTCGATTATTTTCTCGATTAATCGATTAGTTGTTTGGTCTATAAAATGTCAGAAAATGTTGAAAAATGTGGATCAGTGTTTCCCAAAGCCCAAGACGACGTCCTCAAATGGCTTGTTTTGTCCACAACCCAAAGATATTCAGTTTACTGTCATAGAGGAGTAAAGAAACCAGAAAATATTCACATTTAAGAAGCTGGAATCAGAGAATTTTGACTTATTTTTCAAAAAATTACTCAAACCGATTAATCGATTATCAAAATAGTTGGCGATTAATTTAATAGTTGACAACTAATCGATTAATCGTTGCAGCTCTCTGCCAGTCCCTATTGTGTTTCTATGCATTATTATTATTCTCTCTTTCTTACTAAAACTGCCTTCCCATGCATCAAAATACACCAAACATGGCACATAGATCCAGGCACAAATAGTCCAGATGATCATAAAAAATCAACAGTACATGCTGCAGCTCTGTCATTTTCTGAGGTTATCAGTCCAAACAAGACAAAACTTTCATACGCTGGTACCTATACTTAATTATGAAGTCCACCACTCACACAAAACTGTAAAACTAGTCCCACATACTTTGCACAAATTACATTAAAATCGCTACAGAGCATCCTTAGGCATGCACAAATAAAACTGTTGTGGGGTTTTTAATTTGATCAAAAATTGAGCCCACAGGAGATCAAAATGTTTTACTGTAAATGGTACTGCACACAGCCACTGTAAATTGCTGCTTATTCGATGTCCAATCTTCAGACTTTTATCTTCTAAAAATGATTTTAAGTCTGCCCTTATAGAAACCACTGTAGTCACTGGAAAATAGAGCATCTTTAAACATCAGTGTTTCGCTTATGGAGCATTCAATCTTTGTAAAAAATAAATTACAGACATCTCTATGTTGTCTAGATAAAGTACGCAAATGCTCAGAATTTTATGTTGAAAACCGAATATTTGATACTTTCTTTTTCTTTTTCTTTTTCCGCTTACGCTACATCTGGCCGGCCCAGTCCAAGAGCTTGCAGTCCTAGTTATTATTATTATTACTATCGTTATTATTATTAGCAGCAGCAGCATCCTGGCCTTCAGTGGAGAGTTTTAGTGTCTAAATGTTGTCTTTTCCACCCTGTCAAGACATCAAATTCTGGGGGCAATGCTGAATACTTGGAATTTGTTTTTTGTTTTTTTGTATGATAATGGTCAAATGTAAAAAATATTGAATATTGGCACAAGATATCAACTATCAATGGTTCCAGTCTAAAAATATCACTAGCGATATCGGGCTCCAGAATCCTATACTGGCTGAACACTAATCGTGATGATATCATTTTGATTTGGTGTGGTTTTGTTGAATGACATTACTGTGTGTGTGTGTGTGTGTTTCAGGCAGACATGATGTTCACCTCAGGAGTGTTCTGGATGACTCTGCTCCTCATCCCCGCCACATCGCTGTTGTTGGACGTGGTCTTCACAGTGTGAGCAGAAGTCTCTTCTCTGTCTGAACAGATACAGTACATAACCATATATATAGACAACCAGGTCCGAAGTCTCACAAGTCCAAGACTACTCATAAGTCAAAAGGGCACAAGTTTATGTCTGCTACTAGCTAAAAAAGCAAAACAAAAGGGTGAGAGAGCAAAATTTAAAGGGGTAAATAATTTAATTGTAGCTTACATGTGTGACAGGGAAAGTGTTTCACACGCATTTTATTTTATTACATTAAAAACTTCAAATTATCCCCTATATTTTTATATAAATATATTATGAGCATTCCATGCATCATGCAAATCATGAAGCACCAGCACGCTCTACAAAAACATGACTCCTTTCATGGGTGAAATGGCATGACAATTGGGAGACTGTACAGCTAGAAATCACTGCACAGCGGATGAATATGTGGTTGCTCACCTCAAATAGTTCCAAAACTAAACATGACGACATCAGCTATATTGATTTAATGATATTTCATTTTTGAAATGCATGAATCTACAAGCAATCCAGTATAATAAAAACCACTAATAATTTTAATTACTTATCCTTACATTGGATAATGCAGGCCTAGCACTCAACATAGTGTATGCTAAAGCAGTGATTCTCAACCTTTTTCATATCAAGGACCCCTAGTTTAGTCCACATTAGAGCCACGGACCCCCATTTTATGAGATTTTGTCTCTCGGACCCAAATCTCATTTTTATTGTTAGATATGATTTTGTTCAGAATTCCATGATTATCTGCAGAGTAGGTTGAGATATAACAGTGAAACTATGATCAAAACAGTCATTCTTCTACATTCTCTAATTGTGTTAACTTCTTGTAAATGAAATAACGGTGATTTTAACAATTCATCAATTTGCTGGGGACCCCCTAGAATGACTTCAAGGACCCCTGGTCGTCCCCGGACCCCATGTTGAGAACCACTGTGCTAAAGTGTTAGTGTGAAGCACCAGACTTTAAATCTGACCAGATTCTTGCCAAAAAACATCCAGAAAATTATTTGTGTGGAATCTCAAAATGTTGCAGTAGAATCAATTCGGTTTAAGGGTTTCTCATAGCCAGTGTCGTATTGATCAATTCTATCAAACTGCATCATATCTATCATATCAGAAGTGGACAACGGTAACTGGATCAGATCCCCAGATAGCCCATATCGGCCCAGTATATAGGTCTGACCCTGTC
This sequence comes from Centroberyx affinis, assembly GCF_046629955.1. NCBI lineage: Eukaryota > Metazoa > Chordata > Actinopteri > Beryciformes > Berycidae > Centroberyx > Centroberyx affinis. The sequence continues at coordinate 187,408 of NW_027278740.1, read as the reverse complement.
TGAGTGGTTGAAGAGTTTTTCCTCTCTTCTCCTTCCAGAGTGAGGAGGTCGATGTGGAAGACTCTGCTGGATGAGGTTCAGGAGTTGGAGGCCAGCTCTCAGGACCCAGGAACCGCAGTACACAGGAAAAGGTGACTTATCTCCATCAGCGTGTCCACACGGTTCATCTATTTCCATTTTTGCGTCAAGTCCTTTGAGATACGCTTTTGTGATGAAGGCCTATATAAATAAACTTAACAGAGAACGAGCCGACCTAGATCTAACTAATCAACAATCAATCCCAAAGCAAAATACTGAACAGCATTCAATATAGTATATAAAGTTGAAAAGTGTTGAAAAGACATAAAAGGCTTACCTAGCTAAGGTGGTGTGCAATGTGGATGTCATGCACTTCAAGTTTTATCCCCTCTTGAGACTAAAATAAGTTGATTTTGATTGATTTTCCTAATTTGTGCATTGTTTTCATCAGTTTAGCCTAGATGCTGGGAATTATTGGAATACTTGATAATTTAAACTATTATATTGCTCAGCTTCACAGACAAAACAGCTGGCGAGCTTGAAATAGCACTAAGCTGTTTTTCACTTCTTTCGGGGCAATATTTGGTATGAAAATGTTTTTTTTTTATATATACAGCACAAAATGTCACCACAAATCCAATATCTAAATCAGCATTCAAAAGCCCAAATCTCTTGAATCTCCCCTTAACACTGCAGGTGTCCGTGTTCAATTCTGAATTGCGGCTCATATCTTGTCTTTCTGGATTACTGTTCGTATCTCTTTTGCCATACCAATATGAACTGACAGCACAGTGCAAAGTAACAATAACTAAAAATGTAACATCCATTTTTTTTGTGTCTTGTAGTCTTCCATGCTAATGCTGTTGCCTGTCTTGACATTTCTAGCTTGGCAGAAAGAGCACAGCTGCTGAAGGACGCGTTTCAAAGAGGGTCTGAGCCGCATCACACAGAGGACGTCCAACACAACATGCTGCGTGAGTCCAGTACCCATGCACACTCTGCTGGATCTGTGGAAAGACTATTCACTGGAATGATCCAAACCCCAGGGTTCCTACACAGGTGTGGGAAGTCTGGAAAAAAGAATTTGATTGTCCCTTGTCATCTCACATTTTGAAATATTTGCCCTTATGGAGAACAATCTTCCTCTATAGAGTGATATGCCATCATTAGTAGGGGCAAGCTATCGATGTAAATCAGACTGAACACCAAAATCTTCAAATCAAGAAATGAAGGTTTGGAAAAAGTATGGAATTTATAACTGAAACTGTAGGAACCCTGAAAACCTTCAAATGCTCAATCAAGCCATTTTCACCACTTTCACCACTCCGCGCTTGACTGTGTGACCTCATCTCCCACAATGCCATTCTTTCCTCCATCCGCCGACAGGCATGCAAGGGGTGACGTTGTCATTCCCGGTCTGAAGGTCAGTCAGGTGGTGATGTAGTCGGCTTAAACCTCCTATTTATAACCCTAGACCATCCAAGGCTCCTGTAGAGCCATCCACTGTTTGTATAGCGCTCAGTAGATTGTCATGTTACTCTAACACACCTTAGCTGTGCTCATAGTTGATGTGTCCTCCTGTTCCTTTTCTAAGTGTCATGTGTTATAAATGTATTCTCACAAGCCAGAAAACATTCTTCACATTTTTCTTCTGGTATGGATCGCGGTCGGTCGGTCGGCCGCTCTATAGTCTCTATGTTCTGAATTAACAAGATAATTACCTCAGAATTCTGAGAAAAGTTTTCATGGAAAAAAAAATAATTCTGCTCTGTTTTTTAGTTTAATCCAGTTTTATTTAGCTTCTCCTGGGATTTTGTGATATCTCATTAATTCAGGAAAACAGAGCAGAATTTTTTTTCCCATGAAAACTTTTCTCAGAATTCTGAGATAATTATCTCGTTAATTCAGCAAAACAGAGCAGAATACATTTTTTTCTCCATAATTATCTCATTAATTCAGAAAAACAGAGCAGAATTATTTTTTTTATCCATAATTATCTCATTAATTCAGAAAAACAGAGCAGAATTATTTTTTTTATCCATAATTATCTCATTAATTCGGAAAAACAGAGCAGATTTTTGTTTTCCATGAAAACATTTCTCAGAATTCTGAGTTAATTATCTCATTAATTCAGAAAAACAGGGCAATTTTTTTTTCTCAAGTGAATGCATTACGCTTCCGTACATATCCATATCCACATTTTATACACGTTGTCTAGATCAGTAAAGTCAATATATTGATAAGGTATATAGTTTTTTGCAGTACACATCTACACACCTGGACCCTTCCTACACACAACTGTACTGTTAATGTACTGTTATGGAATCCTGTAAATTCACATATCTATATATTTCTTCATATTCCCACATCTGTGCATCTGTGGGAAGGGAACGATGTGACATTAGAGTGAACAGTGTGTAACATTGTGTTTGTTGTACAGATGGCTACGCCTTCTCTCAGGATGAAAACGGGGCCGTCTCCCAGTCGGACGTCGTCCGGTCCTACGACACGACCAAACAGGAGGCTGTGCGGGGGTGAAGCCCGGGGCCGCTCCACCACACCCTCCTTTACACTGCACTATTTTAATAAGCCCTTCTTACTGCAGGAGGGCCACAAGAAGGCCGCCTAAAATGGGACCGCTGATGTTTAAAGAGACAAAAAATGTGCACTGTGCTGTGAGTCTTTATCCCACACTGCATGGATTTATACATTCAGTTTTGACTCTGAAAATAGTGGGCACTGTTTCCAAGCTCATGCCAAGATCAAAGGTTTGAATGCATGAGAAGGGATGAATTACATCTACCGGAGACAAAAGTTGCGTCTTTTAAGTTTCACCCAGTATGAATTTGTTTAACCCTCATCCTACCGACTGGGGCACCCGCAGACCCCAGAGCTATACTTTTTGTCATATCTCACAGGTGCTTTATTCTATCATTCCAATTTTTCATGACTTTGTCAATCAGTTTGTTCCTAATGACTTCATATCCTTGTTTTCTGTTTCTGTTTTAAATAGTGCTTTTTATTATTATTAGTATTGGGGTCCTGGGGGACTCCAGTCAAAAGCACCCAATTCCGCCTATGCAGTTTTAATAGATGGAACTATTTATTGAGTTCATGTTTGCCATGGGTCCTAATTTAAAGTATCACACACTATCGGGGGGGGGTAGGGGCACTCTGTCAGTCATTTTGAAGGAGACAGACACAGATGCAGCAGACACAGATTTCCTCTGTGACCCTAAATACTGCTCTACCTAAGGTAAGATGATGTTCAAAGTCACAAATACAATACATCATTTAATTAACTAACTTTCCTAAAATAATAATAATCGTTTTTTTTTTGTCAGATGACATTACAGTTTTTTCTGATTGCTTAGGCACTATCTTTGAAACTATCGGCTATTTTTGCAAAACTCTACACACTAACCACAAAACCTTACACCAACCCAGCAAAACTTTATACATCTCCTGCAAAAGCAAACAATTCTTGCAAACTCTTTTGAAAAATTGAGTTTTGGGTCAATACAGTAAACACAAACCATCATTTGAATAAGCACATAAAGCACCAACTACGCATTGATATTACAAAAGAAAAACACTTGTGGCTTTTGCTTTTTCTGTGTGCAGGGCAGAGCAGTTTGCAATACTGTAAAGTTTTGTCATGTACTGTATGTACAGTAGTAAACACACATACACACAGGTATCCAAATGTGTAAAGTATGGATGTGTATTCCGAACATAACACACTATCAATAGAAATAAGGGGAATTTATTTATTTATTTATTTTTATTTTTTTATTAAAATGTTCTACAGTAACTCTCCTCAAACAACAAAAGCGCAGTAGAAGAAAACAAAAACATTTGTGCTAGAAAAAAAAAGAAGAGAAAAAATAGGCTAAATCTCACCTTCTTTGTGGGTCTGGCCATAAGTTTACAGTATTGTAGAAGTGTGTTATTACGGTAAATTGCAAACTGAGTGTAAAGCAGTGAGTTGTATTTACAGTTTTGCAAAAAGTGTTTTATAAAATTACAAACTGAGTGTAAAGCAGAGAACGTGCATTCAGTTTGGCACACTTGGTAAATGCATTGGCTACAAGTGTTAATGGTTTCAGAGATAGAGCTTCAAGAATCACTGTTAGTGTTTAAGCATTCAGAAAAAAACTCTAATTACATAACTAATAATGTTTTGAGAAGAAATAAGTTAACATTTTGCTATGATGGTTGTTTCTTACAGTAGTTTATTCTCGGGGTCCCAGTCAGTAGTCCCTGTATGTTTAATATGTTGGTAGGATGAGGGTTAAAGCTCTATTTTTTACTACTGAAGCATCTGAGCTTGTTTTTAATATCTGGTGTTGAATATATTTGATGGGTAGAAACACGTCTGAGCTGATCTGAGGCATTTTGTATTAATATTGTCACAATATCACATCAGTTTTTATTAAATAACTCTCACCACTACACTTTCATACTTGAAATTGAGACCCTATGATGCTGCTTATTCAAGAATGTTTGTACACATTTAATGAGCTGAAGGGATTATGTTTTTATTCTTTTTGAATGTCATATACTAAGATTCTTCCGAACACTCCGAACAGTGTTTAGTGTCATTTTTGTTTCATCACAACTTTTACAAATGCATGTTATAATATGGTGGTATTTATATTTCACATGGTTTACCGTCCATTTTTTTTCCTTTCTGTCTTTCTTTCATGGCACGTAATTAATATAGTACCTGGAAATTGAAATGTGTGTGTGCCTGTAGGTTGTCTTTACCACAGATCAGTGTGGTGAAAGGTAAGACTGCAGAAGAGGAAAGCAAGTGTGGTGATGGTGTGATTGTGTTTTGCCCCTTCCTTACAAACTCATATGTTGTCGCCCTTCAGCCTGCTTAACTCCGTCCCATGCTTTATTTTGATCTCAGAAATTGGACACTTGGAATCACTTTTAAATATTAATTATGAAATTAATTTATCAAACTTTTAAATCACATCCATTAGACCTACATTATAGGCCTAATGGATGTGATTTAAAAGGTAAAAACATACTTAAAGCAATATTCCACTTAGTTTTAACATGGGGGTTATTTGGCTCTTGACCTCCATGAAAACCAGAATATAAACTACTGACCAAGATCAGATGCAGCTGGATGAGTTTGTAGCATTAGGATTTTTACTTCCCATTCTTTTGAATGAGGCCACGAAAATAACCAGAAAACTGACATTTAACACGTTTGTGAACAGATTCAACTACTGTGATTTTCAACTGACTGTGGGTCCAGCGTTTTAGAACAGAATTTCAAGTCAAATAGCATTTTTATTGATAGAAGAAAACATCATGGAGGGATACCATTTAGGAGAGATAGTTCCATTTGGGAACTATCTATCTACTTTTATTTTTAAATACAAATTTTAGTGTAAACCAAGAACAGAAATGCAAAATGAGGACGGACCAGTAGCTGCTTTATTGTCTTAAAAGCAGGATCTGTTGTTGAATCTGTTCACCAAAGTGTTCAATGTCAGTTTTCAGGATATTTTCGTGGCTTCATTCAAACGCTACAAACTCGTTCAGCTGCATCTGATCTTGGTCAGTAGTTTATATTCTGGTTTTCATGGAGGTCAAGAAACAAAGAACCCCCATGTTAAAACTAAGTGGAATATTGCTTTAAGTAAAAGTAAAATCACAGACTTTCACAAATACTCCAAAAAAATTACAAGTTCACAAAAAAAGCTACTCAATTACAGTAACGTGATCAAATGTAATTAGTTACTTCCACCCTTGCTAATAAAATGCTCTGCCCCCAGTGTCACATCTAGGCAACTTCCAACTGAGGTAAACTACCTTTTGTGATGTCCACCCTGAAACAGTATTGCATTATTTTAGAATTGGCAACATGTTAAGAAATTGTGGAAATACTTTTGTAGATTAATTATTAACCATATTTTCAGAACTTTTGTGCTACTGTTAAGTTTTTTTGTTTGTTTTTTTTTAGTTTTTTTGAGTGTAAAAGAAGCAAGCAGAATTAAATGTTTTATATATTAGTGCCTAAATGTCATATGCATAAATGCAAGTTTACAAATAAACTTCTATTCTCAATATTCTCTAAGGGTGTTGAATCATGTTTGAATGTTATCCTACTGTACACTGCTTCAGTAACAAAAATGTGAAATTGATAAATAGTTATTTTCCTATAAAATACGATGAAACTTTAATAATCTATCTGGGAGAATTGGGACGTTGCAGCAGCAAATACTAATAATAGGATACAACAAAGAAAATTAGAAGATAAGAACTGAGCAAATGGGCGTATTAAACAACTAGCAATTTCAAAACTAGAACATGTTAAGTATAGAAATACAGGAATGAAAGTATGGAAAATATGAACTGCAGCATTATGAGGGTGTGTGAAACAACAGCAGCAGAAAATACTGAGGTAAAGGAAGAGATTGAAAAAACATGTAAGAAATGAAAATATACCATAGATGTCAAACATGCGTATGATATAAGTGAAGAATTTACAAAATATCTGGATATCTATTATTTATTTTTATATTTATTTATTTTTTACTGAAACAAAGCACTTTTTGCATCAGAGGCACTTCATACACTTATATATTGAGCAGTATATTAAAAAAAAAAAAAAAGAACAAAGCAACGGAAGTCGGGACCGGCCAGATATAGCTTAAGATGAAAAAGTAAAAATAAAAAAAAGTGTGAGAAATAGAGAACTCAACCCCTTCTCAATCCGACTGAGTTCGACCCGGAAGTGTTTTTACACGCTACAAAAACTGAGATGAGCTGGACAAAAGAGACGTCCGGTTTGGACGTTTAGCCTTCACAATAAAAGCGCGATATTTTAAACGTGTAGAAATAGCCTACTGTTTAAACATATTAATTTGTATTTAATCGTCAAATGGAATCAGTGAGAAACCAGATTCATATTCGATGTCACAATAACAATGAAAAATGCGATAATACTAACTAGAAAAGCTGCATTGCACTGTGCAGAAAACATACAGAATAAATTGGACATAGACTACAAACAAGTCGACATATAGGTCTGTAGGAGTTTGTGTGTGCCTAAATGTTAGTGTTGTGAAAATACAGGTCTGTAGGAGTATTTTGACATATAACTTGACATATAATGAAAGGTGACCTGTGTAATGTTTAATCTGTGTCGTTTATGTAGTCCGAAAAATGACAACTGTCTGTTAAAATGTAGAGGGGAACTTTCAACAAAATGATTATAGCATATTCATTTTTATCATAGAAAAACATTGTACATATCGTATAGTTGTATTTTGTTGCTTATTTATATGTTTATTAATTTTATTTATTGCGCCAAAAGACGTTTTTGAGTGTCGTGTATTTGTAGAAATTAACCTAGGCCTTTATTCTGAAAAAAATCGGACCGGAAATGTTCTTCTTCTTCAGGCCGGCGGAACACAAGCCGCTGGGGGAACAGTAATGTGTGTTTATTTTGGAAATGGTGTTTCAGACATTTGCACTGGAGGACGGGTTTTTACCATAATGAAACGTGTGCGGGATCGCGTCACCATGTGAACACAGGCTGTAGCAGGTATGGAGCTGAATGACACTGAACAGTAACGTTACATTTTGCCTGTGCGTTTGGGTTTAACTTCACTGGACTTTTAGCTTGCTGTCCCAGCCGAGCCTCCACACGAATTAGCTGTGGTTTTACTCACTGCAGTGTGAACTGACGTGCTGATTTCCAGCTTTAACATTGAAGTCATTCACTTCCCAATCAAGTGTACTTTAGGTTTAAGACTAGCCTCGATACGCCCCGTTCCCTCGTATGGGGAGAACAATACGCTGAACTCCATTAAGAATCTGTCGATTTAAGTTAATATGTTGTTACTAATCGGCTAAAGTGCGTACCTCAGAGTATGACTCAAGGCCTTTCTAAAATTAAACGGAGGTGCTCTTCAATTCGGCGTATATCCAATCCACCAAGCATCACTTATTTCAATAAAATTTCAACTTTTAAAATTTGCACTCTTCTTGCTACCGCATTTGTTTTGGTGGAACAATAGGCAAACCGGTTATAAAAGTGGGATTTTTATTGAAATAAATGCTGTTTGGTGTATTGAGTGTATGCCGAATTGAAGAGTGCATCTTAACGATTAAGGTCCTGGGTTATATTTTTAATGTGCATTTGCCGATAAGTAGGTCAACATTATGTTGCCAGATTTTGAACGGATTTCAATACAGGAAATGGCACGTGCTGAAGCTTTTGCCTTCAGAGCTCCATGGCCTTTTAGGTTAGCAGAATCACTGTCATCTTATAAATCAAATATTAAATCCTCGTTTTGTAGACTTGCTTTTTTATATCATGTCTATTATTCCATTATTTTTACCTCCTATTTTTATCTCTTATCTTGTGGTACCTGTTTTAGACTACTTGAGTATGTTGTTTGCTTTTATTTGATTGTTAAAACACTTTGTAAGCTCTGTTTTTTAAGTGTTATACAAGTATATTATATATACAGTAATTAAACTACTTGTCAAAGTAGCTTTAGGAAGCACTTTGACTTTATATTAGGGCTTGGCAATATGGACAAAATAACACTCATGATAATTACAAGAAATTATTTCAATATTGATAAACAATATCTGCTAAGATATGAAAAATCATGTTAAATAATTAAACTGATGTTTATAGCATTGGACTGCATGGTGATATAAAGTACGATAAAACTAAGCAAATTTTCAAAATTTTAATTTGTATCAGATCTCATTTCGCAGAATATTTTACTGAGTATTTTCTTTTTATCATTAATTCAGACAACAGAATCGTGTATCATGATAACTATCACTATTTCATCACCGTATGATACTATTAAAAGACAGTATACAATAACATTGAATTATTGCCCAGCCCTATTTTAAATTGAGCTGTAGCTGCCAATTTTCTTATCCTGCACCACCTCTGTTCCCCAGGTCAGATGCAGAGCAGCATGGGCTGGAGCAGCAGTGCCAGTAGCAGTGCTGCCTCCCGCAGTGTTCCGGTGGTGTTGGTGTGCCTCGGTGCCTTGCTCCTCAGCAACGTGTTCATCTACCTGTACCTGGACTCGCTGTATCATACCGATGAGCACCCCATGTCCTCCCGTGTGGGTTGTCCGCCTGGACACTTCAAAATGGCCGCCATGAAAAACTGCTCGCCCTGGCTCCAGTGTCCGCAGATAAACGATGAAGTTCGCAAGTTGAAGCTCATCGGCCAGGGGGCAGTGAAGCAGGTACACTGACCTCCACCCTCCCAACTGGTTCTCGGGTAGTGGCTCAAAATATGCTGCCGTTCATTTTGTTTTGAATTCATTTACTTGTTTAAAGGAATAGTTCACCCAAAAATGAAAATTCTGTCATCATCTCCTCCCCCTCATGCCAGTTGAAACACAGGTGAAGTTTGTCCATATAACACACAGGGAGGCTGCCAGCACAACTCCATAGCAGCCTTCTCCAAAACAACTGAAGTCAGTGGGGACCAGTTCTTCAGAGTTCCAAAAAGACCTACAGTATATTTACACCATCATTTAGTGCAAATCTGAACTACAGCTGATTGATCTGCAACAAATAATGGTGTATAGGTCTTTCTATTCACAGTGTGATTGTTTGGCTGTTTTTGTTTTGGAACTCTAAAGAACTGGTCCCCATTGACTTCAGTTGTTTTGGAGAAGGCTGCTACCAAGTTGTGCTGGCAAACCTCCCTGTGTGTTATATGGACTAACAAATTTCACCTGTGTTTCATTTGGCATGAGGGTGAGGAGATGTCTGTTCTTAGTGTGTGGTGATGGTAGAGGTGGTGAATGAGTCTAGCTTCTCTGGATAGAGCACTGACACTGCTGTTTAATTGAGATTCTGGTGTCAGGTATCTTCTCCAAACAGGAAGTGACAAATCAAAATTTAGCAGTGAAATCCAAAAGGTGTCTCCTAAACAGCAGAGAGTGAGCGCTCTGTCTAGCGAGAAAGCTGGACTCACGGTTAGATCTTTCCTCTCTCGTCTCTTTGTTATCCTTTGGTAGAAAGCATGTCACACACAGTTGGCCATTTGGAGCTGCCTGCCAATATGGGACCATCAATAAATTACTGTTTAATTGACACAAAAAGAATCATTATAAACAATCATTCAATACCTTCATGCTGACTTGACAATATTAGTGAACATTATGATTAAAAAAATATACTAAATTGATGTAGCACACTCATTTTGATTGCTAATGTGTAATTTATGTATTTTACATAAATATTTTAATAAAAAATAATGGCATTTTTTTTCAATAGCTTCCATGTAATGTGATGCAGTGACTCCACATCAATACCAGAAATTATTACTACACTGGACAAATAGGACACACCCCTTTATATTGGATTTTAGTTCTTTTTCAATTTTTTATAAATATTTTTATGGAAAATTCATGTTTTTCTTTACAATAGCTTCCATGTAATGTGACCCACTGACTCCAAATCAATACGAGAAATTATTACTACACTGCACTGAACAAATAGGACACACCTCTTTATATTGGATTTTAGTGCTTCTTGTATTTTATATTAATATTTTTATGGAAGATTCATGTTTTATTTCAATAGTTCCATGTAATGTGATGCAGTGACTCTAAAGCACTAAAATCCAATATAAAGAGGTGTGTCCTATTTGTCCACTGTAGTAATAATTTCTGGTATTGATTCAGAGTTACCGCCTCACATTACATGGATGCATGGACATTTTATGGCTCCTTGAAAAGCCATGGAAAAGTTTTTAAATTTTATCTATGAAAGTGTGTGGGAACCCTGGGTTTACCTCTTGCTGTATTGACCCGAGCAGAGCCATCTTTCTCTCCCCAGGTCTATCTGTCTGAGTGGCGGGGTCAGAAGGTGGCTCTGTCCAAGCTCTCCTCTCCGGAGTACCTGGAGGACTTCCTCCACGGCTTGGCCATGTTGCGGGCCCTGCAGGGTCCCCAGGTGGTGCAGCTGGTCGGGTTTTGCCCCGAGGACCGCAGCCTGGTCGCCGAGTACCACCCGCTGGGCTCCCTGCTCAACCTGGACGGCGTGCTGGCCCAAGACCGGCACCGGCAGCACGACACCTGGCAGGTCCGCCTGAGGCTGGCCGTGGACTACATCTCCGTCCTCCACTACCTCCACAACAGCCCCGCGGGCCGTCGGGTCATGTGCGACTCCAACAGCCTAGAGAAAACCCTGTCCCAGTTCCTGCTGACGAGCGACTTCCACCTGGTGGTCAACGACCTGGACGCCCTGCCCGAGGTCGACGCGTCCCGAGGCCTGTCGGCTAAATGCGGCCCCCGGGAGCTCACGGGGGACTTCGTGGCCCCGGAGCAGCTGTGGCCGTTCGGCGGCGAGGGTCGGCCGTTCTCGGACGAGCTCATGCCCGGGTACGACGAGAGGACGGACGTCTGGAAGATCCCGGACGTGACGCGGTACCTGATGGGAAGGGTGCCCGGAGGGGACGTGGTCCACTTCCATCTCTTTCAGGTCCACGAGGAGTGTAAGAGGAGAGACCCCAGGCTCCGCCCTTCAGCTCTGGACGTCTTGAGGGTCTACAGATCGGTCTATTCCAATATGGTGCGAGATAGTGCTGGGTCTAGAGACATGCTGTAGAATGGAGATTCACTTTCTTTTTTTTTTTGATTATTTTTTGGGCATTTTGCCTTTTATTGGATACTTCAAAGTGGAGAGACAGGAACGGCTGGGAGAGAGAGAGAGGGGGATGACATACGAAAAAGGTCCTGGGCTGGATCTGAACCCAGGACGTTGCGTTAGATGGTACGCGCCTTAGACCAGTGATTCTCAACCTTTTTCATATCAAGGACCCTAATTTAGTCCACTTTAGGGCCACGGACCCCCGTCTGATGAGATTTTGTCTCTCAAACCCAAATCTGAGAATATTTTTATTGTTAGATATGATTTTGTCCAGAATTCCATGACTATCTGTATTGTAGGTAGAGAGATAACAGTGAAGCTATGACCAAAACAGTCATTCTTCTACCTTCTCTAATTGTGTCCACTTCTTCTAAATGAAATAATGGTGAAGTTTAATCAATTTGCTGGGGACCCCCTGGAACCCCCTCAAGGACCCCTGATGGTCCCCGGACCCCACGTTGAGAACCACTGCCTTAGACCACTGAGCCACCAGGACGTCCCAAGTAGAGACTCACTTGATATGACTGTGAATGTATTCTTTCTGCAAAAAAAAAAGACAAGTTATAGTTTTACATTTACAGTGTTTCCTCATTATGTCTTGTTTATAAATACAGATAAATGTTGAATATAGATTTGGGGTGTTTGGATGTGTCAGTTTACTTTTGTCACTCACATTTCATGATAGAACTACCGTCAACACAGATCACCAAGGTTCTTACACTTCTACACTTCACTTCTCAAAAGATTTTATTTTTACCTAAGACGGGAAAGATTGGTGACATGCGACAATGGTCTTAGGCAGGATTCGAACCCAGAATGTCACGTTTACATGGTCTGTGCTTTAGACCAGTGATTCTCAACCTTTTTCATATCAAGGACCCCTAATTTAGTCCACATTAGAGCCACGGACCCCCATTTGGACAGTCCACCATTGAGATTTTGTCTCTCGGACCCAAATCTGAGAATATTTTTATTGTTAGATATGATTTTGTCCAGAATTCCATGACTATCTGTATTGTAGGTAGAGAGATAACAGTGAAACTATGATCAAAACAGTCTTTCTTCTACATTCTCTAATTGTGTTAACTTCCTGTAAATGAAGTTTAATGATGCATCAGTTTGCTGGGGACCCCCTCAAGGACCCCTGGTGGTCCCCGGACCCCACGTTGAGAACCACTGCTTTAGACCACTGAGCCGCCAGGATGCCCCGAATGTTTGCACTTTTACTTCTACTTGAGTAAATCTATAAACGACTTGAATAACATTATAGTAGCTGCAGTATCTGTGATGTTATTGTGGATGAGATTCACGGAATGAATCTCACAAAATTGATATTTGAGACGCTTCTTGGCATTATGAAAAAAAAAAAAAGTAAACTTGTTAAGTAGTAGAAGGAGATAGCAAGAAAGGTTCTTACAGGTTCTTATTTAGCCATCTACCCACCTCTGTCTGGCCGGCTACTTCTATAACTGAATGTCACTAAGACTACGTACACACTGCCAGAATTTGGTAGTGACAACCGTATTGAGTGAATGTGCATATGTATGGTACACACTGGAGCAGACCGGAGTAACATTACTGCGTATGTACGGGAGTCACTCCACTCCTACGATCTCGCGATAGCTGTAAATAATGTCTATAACCATAGTAACGTTTATTTCAGATCAATATGGTGGCGACCATTGCCTGTATTTTCGGTTTATTTGACACCCGTAACCAGAGGTGTCAATTTATCCATAAACCGCCACTGACAGCGGCGTCAGATTCTCTTTTTTCACCGCATGGACTTGATAGTTTCAACCGCAACGTTTGCGCCGAAGACCGCAGAACTGGTAGAACCACAATGGAGCAACCACAATGTTGAGGAAACAGACTGGATAGAAAATTCACACAAGTCTCACAACACTTACCTCTGTCTTTTTCAAATTAACGATGGTAATGTTACGTAGTCCAGTCCGGTTCTGCTACACCCTACTCGGACTAACCGAAACCGCTCTCAAACTGTCAATACCTGTCGTGATTTTTTCAGGCAGTGAGTTCGATTGTAGAATGCGGTTGTCACTCTCCTTAATAACTGAACTGTGTGTGAAGTTAAGCGCTCAAATGAGGAGTGACAACCCTATTTAGTTGCAGTGAGTATGTAGCCATTTCTGGAGTCAAAGAGGCTATTGACTGAACGTCATGTTAATCTGCGCGAGCCATTCTGATCCTTGATTTTGATGTTGCCACCCAAGTTTAACCAATCCTGACAAGTCCCACTTGCACACTGACTCAATTTTGCCAATGTTCAAAATAGAAATGGGAGAAGTAAAGGGAGGAACAGGGAAAGATCATAGGGGCTTCTGTTTTAGGAGGTTTGTTGAAGCCCCAGTATGCAAGTGTTATGACCATGTAAAATTGGGGCATTTCCTCATTATTTAAACTGATTTATGTTTCCATAATTATTGGATCTCAGTTTTGTGAGTGCAGTAGTACTCAGGAGAGAGATCCAGTATTGCTCTGAGAAGACTAAAATGTGAACTTTGTTCTTATATTTATTACTATTTGTTATAATATTTTTGTTTTAGCCTACTTATTTCCTACAATTAAAAATTGCATTTCTGCACTGACACAAGAAAGTACATTAAAGATTCACAATTAATAAAGATTATCCATTTATTTTTCAATTGAGCCTTTAATAAAAATGTATCTTGCCACCACAAACATCCCTTAGCCGGTTACTTTTCCCATCTGGCTGGCTACTCAAAAATTTGGGGAACCCCCTGTTCTCATAATCAAGGGCCTGAAAATTGCCATGACTTGGTAAATGCACTTTACCATAAGCTGCCATTGTTTTCCAGCAGTGTCAAAGCAGCCATTGCGAGTTGTTTCGCACCACAACAAAGATCAGGATTTCCACAAAAGTAAGGGCTTATTTGTAGTAATTGTTACTAGCACTCTAACCCAGTGGATACCACTGCATGCAGGGACATCAGAATGGCTGTATTATATTAAATATTACTAATGCATGTAGCTATGTGACAGGGCTCATAAGGAAAACAAGCCAGACAAATAAATTCAATTTTATTCTTTACTGGTGGATTTCTGTTTTGAATTTAAAAGCAGACAAACAATGCAGGTCAACCCATTAAAGCAATATTTTCAACTCTAAATATTGTTTTGAAACTATTACACACAAATATAGCACACTAGGAGTTGGCCTATAATAATAGAGTGAAGTGAGGTGCATTACTTTTTGTGCATCAGCATATATTTATGCTGACCATGTATTATGCACGTTTTAAAAATGACTTAAATCCTGAGTCATGCGTACAGAAAGAGGGCAAGAACATCAGACTTCATTTCGTTGACATAAAGCAAAAATAAAAGTGGCCCTAAAAACCTACCTTGGGGAACTCCACAGCTGTTGAGTCTTTCCACTGACAGAGTCCCATTGACTTAGTCTTTCTGGTATCGCTCTGACAGATATGATCTAATACACTCAACCGTTATGTTATTAAAACCAAGAGCATTCAGTTTGTAGGGTAAAATCTGATTATTGATTGTAAAGCTTTCTGCAGATTAAGTAATACCATGCCACAGAGGTTACCATTGTCAATTTCCCTTTTGATGTAGTCTGTGAGATATAAAAGACATGTATTCGTTGAATGGAATCTTCTAAAACCCGATTGTAAATCATACATAAAATCGTTTCTAAAAATGTATTCCTCTATCTGCTCAAAAATGATTTTGACGAGAACCTTGGATAGAACTCCAAGAACGGACACAGGCCTACACCTTGTTCAGCCTTGCTCCCTTTCTTATAAAGTGGAATACCTCTGGCCTGCTTGAGATCATTTGGAACCTTTG
This sequence comes from Centroberyx affinis, assembly GCF_046629955.1. Classification (NCBI taxonomy): domain Eukaryota; kingdom Metazoa; phylum Chordata; class Actinopteri; order Beryciformes; family Berycidae; genus Centroberyx; species Centroberyx affinis. The sequence continues at coordinate 171,871 of NW_027278740.1, read as the reverse complement.
CTTGATCAATAGAGAGGTTCATGATGTGAGTTCTGCAACGTACAATGAGCTCAGCAGCGTCTTTAACAAGTCTGGTATATTATCCAGACCAGTCGCTTTAGCGTGGTTTAGCTCAGGTAACCTCCTTACCACCTTGCTCTGAGACACTTTAGCAAAAGAAAAGGAATCAGCTTGAACACCCTGCCACAAATAGAACTCCTGAACCTGACTTTCATTGTACAGCCCATTGTGACCAGGGAGTTGATCCACCAGCTAGATTTAGTTTTAAGACTAGAAATATGCCTCCACCAATAAACTTTGTTTTATCATTGCAAGGACAGTCTTTATTTATTGAACATATGTAATTAATGTGATTATTAGGTCAACTTAAAGGATTTTGGTGTCTGCAAAAGTAAGTGACAGCACTTCCACCGTTTTTGTAGAATGACCCAAGATCGTTTTCTCAGCTACAGTGGTAAGCAAAACATTATGATGTCACAGTGAAGTTGACCTTTGAACTTTTGGATATAAAATGTCATCACTTCATCATTTTATCCTATACCTTTATTCCTAGACATTTGTGTGAAATTTTGTCGTAATTAGCGTATGAATTCTTGAATTACGGCCAAAAACGTTTTTTTGTGAGGTCACAGTGACCTTTGACCTTTGACCACCAAATTCTAATCAGTTCATCCTAGAGTCCAAGTGGACGTTTGTGCCAAATTTGAAGAAATTCCCTCAAGGCGTTCCTGAGATATCGCGTTCACGAGAATGAGACGGATGGACGGACGGACAACGTGAAAACACTGAAGAGGTGCAACTCTTGCTCTCGGTAAAACCAACCTTGTTTATTCAAAGGCCAAGGTTTACTTCCTGGTTCTAGGAGCCCTGGGAAATAGAGTAGAGGCAAGCAACATACAAACAAAATCCTACAACTACTTACAGGCAACTAACAGTAAGTTAAGGAGACAGGTCATTTGTCCATACTGAACAAAATAAAATAATTAAAGAAATACACTGCATCGCATACTATTAACCTAATTTCCACTAATGATATTGAGAAATGCATAACTTCTAAGTCTAGTGTAAATGGGTGGCTTTGATGAGGGCCTAGGCAACAGGGACGATGACAAACCAGAATGATCAGTCTTTACCTGTTTATTTTGGATGAAAATAAAAAAATAGAAAATGTCAAGATAGTGTTCAAAAATGAATAATTCAATACAAAAATGAAAAGAAAAACATCTAGTCAGACTTTGTCAAGCTCGAGCATTCCGCATTGTGCCCACAACCTCTCTCTGCCATGTCTGAGCACAGACTGCTTAAATACAGGCCTCAATCAAGCCTCCACTCCCAGGACCATACCACTTTCCTACTCCAGGGTGGTATGAAGTTTCAGCTACAACACAGGTAAACTTTTAGACAGAAATCAAAATATCACATGTTACCCATACAATTGACACAACTAGGTGTAGGTTTCTAATCATCATTATATTCCATTAACAATAACAACAAAGAATAAGCACACTCTCAAAAACAGAAACCTTCCCACATAATGGTAGCGCCTAATGACATCAGTCACGCATAAATACTGTGCTGACGCCTGGCAGCACTCTTTAAGGTGTGGTAAAACCAAGAGGAGGTATGTATGGTCTGTGTAATTATTCTGTGGTGTACTTAATAAATGTTTAGTGCTGGACCAGTATTCTACGTGTCTGTGTTTGTGACATTAAAGTGGTGAAATTGGTAACAAACAATTTGTGTAAACCTAGCTAGCATAGGGTACTCCAAATGTTTGCTGTTGTCAGGACTGCTCAGATGGAAATGATTAACCTAAAACATGTAGAATCTGGCTAAGGAAATGTGCATATGACTAGGGAAATATGTAAATGTTCAGACATGAATATTTTACAGTAGCATACACATAACTATGTGTCTAAGGATCTAAACAGAGAAAAAGAGAAAAAACCTGTGCGATGACTGTGAGCGGTCACATCATCACAGACACCAAGGCTGTCTATAGGAGCCACAGAAAGCTACCGGTGCCCACATCCACAAGGTGGAATTCATTTACGAGGCCGTTTCCAGGATCACCGAAATTCCTATGAATAGCCTGTGCATCAAACTGGGAATAAAGTGCTTCACCGAAAAGGAGTACCAGTTCCTACGAGAGTACTGTGTCACCATGAAGCCCCTTACAGCAGCATTGGACATCTTACAAGGGGACAGCTGTTCGTATGGAACCTTACTACTGACCCTCGAAGTCCTGATGTCAAACACTTGCCTTGAAAGACACCTTCTCAAGGATGACAGCCGGCCTTCCAGATGCTATTGTAAAGGTGCGTAGGTCTATACTGATATAGCAGAGCTATGCCTACTTATCTTTTGCGCATTTATTTGTTAAGGCAAGGCAAGGCAAATTTATTTATACAGCATATCATTCATGAACAGAGGCATTTTCAAAGTGCTTTAGAGATGTTACATAAAAAATGTTACATAGAAGTAAAAGAAATAAAATTAAAAGAAGGTACACTCAAATGCAGTGCAATGTGTGTTACATAGGCAAAAATGTGCAGATAACAGTAGGTAAAAAATTAAATCAAGATTAATTAAATCATCGAGAGAGGGAAGGATAGAGTCTAGTGAATCTACAGTGAAAAAAAAATGTAATACCTAAATGTGTCATTGCTTTTGTGTTCTAAAGAGTTCTAAAGTGTCACCACCAAGGAGCCATTGGAGACTTTTAGAGCGGCTTCAGACAACTACTCTCCTCGACTGCTTAAACTGTACCGTGCCAGGAAGGGAGCCCTTCTCAAGAGATGGAAAACCTCCCAGACAAGCTTGATGAAAAGGTAGACTGATCTATTTAAAGAGTAACTACAGGGGCGGTCTTACCATTAGGCAAAGGTAGGCGACTGCCTTGGGCCCCGGCAGCCAGAGGGCCCCCAAAAAAGACAGGAATAGAACTAATGTAAACTTATTTTTAATCAATATCGATGTTAGTGTTTGTTCACACTAATTAATAAATAGGACCTGCCCACTGCATTTGCCTACATGTTCGGACCCGAACATGTCAAGAGCTGAAGTACACCTTTGAAGTGATTCAGCACATCTTCATGGAACATTCCACCGATTGCACACAGTCATACACGCGTCAGGAGCTTCAAAACTCTTACTCTCTGGTAATTTATCTGAACAAAAGATTATTAGTTGGCAAAACTCAAAAAATCTAGTGCAGTTAAGTTGCCTTGAAATTTTGAGTTTTCTCAACTATTTTGTTTTTACAGTGCAGCCTGTCTCTTATGTTCTTGTTTTTAGCATCCCCCGAAAGCACAATTCTCTGCCAATTCATGTAGACATTGGATATATTCTTCCACGCTTTCGCCTTGTTTCAGATGGAATCACACCCTCTCATGAATCACATTAACTCTGGGCACAAAATATTTATCCAGTTTATCCAGTACGACCTCATATTTCTTTTTTTGTCCCCTTCATTTATGTAGACAAAAGTTTTTACAATGTGTTTAGCCTCGCTTCCAAGAGAATACAAGAGAGTACCCACCTGCACTTCTCCCTCTTCTGTGCCGAGCTTGGTGGCTATCTGGTACCTGTGGAACCGCTGCTTCCATTCAGCCCAAAGCTCTGGATGACTGAAATCAAAATTTTCCAGGGGAGGAAATTTTGCCATGTTTTTTTCTTTTTTGGCGTCAGAAACCATGTATTGTTCAATGAACGGCCAGAGAAGGTAGTTATTACCGAACTGTTTAATATACTGTACAATGTATGGAGATGTACAACACAGAGGCATGTGTAGGCCAGTGACTCTCAACCTTTTTTGTATCAAGGACCCCTAATTTAGTCCACATTAGGGCCACGGACCCCCATTTGATGAGATTTTGTCTCTCGGACCCACATCTGAGAATATTTTTGTTAGATATGATTTTGTCCTGAATTCCATGACTATCTGTATTGAAAGTACAGAGATAACAGTGAAAGACAGTCAAAATAGTCATTCTTCTACATTCTCTAATTGTGTTAACTCCATAATGGTGAAGTTTAATAAGTCATCAATTTGCTGGGGACCCCCTGGAACCCCCTCAAGGACCCCTGGTGGTCCCCGGACCCCACGTTGAGAGCTATTGGTGTAGGCTATTGGTTTCCTGTCCGGTTGTCACGCATGCGCTCTGCCAGGAACTGACTGGTCCTGTCAGCCTGGCTCATTACATTACTCATAAAACATGAATATACAATAAAACTTTCATTGTTCAATCTTTTGCTATGAACTATGTTATTTTAGCAGAATAGCCTAGAGGCATACTTTATACTCTTAATATTTGAATCACAAATACATAGTAACTTTGGTGATTAATATAGGGAAAACAATGAAACTGAATTAAAAAAAAGTGCTCTAAATGGACTGATAATGCAATCACAATATACAAGTCCTTGCTGATTGCTGATCCATCCTCAAAACTAGTAAGTTTATCAGGTCGTCACTGTTTACAGCCTACTTGTTCATCATCTGACAGGCATTTAGAAAAGATCCTGATCATTGTTAGCATCTAGCTCATTTTGTTGAATGTATTGTAGGATGTCCATTTGGTCCTTAAGCTGATCTGCAGCTACTGGTGGATTCCCCAGAGATGTCCCAGCCCTTGAGGTTAAAGCTGGGGGTTTCTCAGCTGGCTTTGGCTTTGGGCCCAGAGGTGGCTTGTCCTTCTTCTGTTTTGTCACCTTAAGAAGCTTGTCAAAGTCCTCCTCAACCCTAAAAAACAGAAGGGCAAATATTTTAAAGGGGTATTAAGTAATCTCACTCATTTCCTCCTACACAACTCTCTGGTACAGCACCCCCACTGGATTGGTCATATGAACAGGTGGAGATTTTTTGCTCCAAAACAGAATACGGGCCAGAAAGTGAATTTTTAAGGCCAGAAATCTTAGCACCTGGCCCAGTTATTATTGAGTCTTGGTATAAATTAATAACCTTATGGGTTACCTTTTAAAACAATTGTTACAAAGTGCTTTTACAATAAATAAAAGCATGGAATAACTAACCCTAACCCTAAAAAACAAAGAATAGAAATAAGCACAAATAAATAAAATGAAATGAAAATCATTATAAAAAATGGCTACAGCAACAAGATCAATGGAGTAAAAATAGAGCTAAGAAACAAGGAATACAAGTAAAACACAACTAAGAAATAAAAATCATAGTAAAAAAGCCTTTACATAAAAATGTGTTGAGGAGAGACTTAAAAGAAAATAACACTACAAGGCCAAAAGTATGTGGACACCTGCTCATCGAACATCTCATTCAAAAATCGTGGGCATTAATATGGAGTTGGCCCCCTCTTTGCTGCTATAAGAGCCTCCACTCTCCTAGGAAGGCTTTCCACTAAATGTTGGAATATTGTTGTGGGGATTTCTTTCCATTCAGCCACAAGAGCATTAGTGAGGTCTGGCACTGATGTTGGGCAATTAGGCCCGGCTCACAGTCTGATGGGGTTTTGAGGTCAGGCTCTGTGCAGGCCATGGGCATAGGAAGCAGTTGGCCATTGGGCGGGACAGATTTGGCTAAGGGGGTTCGGATGCATGCTCCCCCGGGGGAATTTTTTTCAAACAATAGCTGTCCAATACTCATTTCTAGTAACTTTTAAAAAAATCTATCAGCTATCTGAAAATAAAGAAAGAATCACTCAGGTGTCAAACAAATGACAGATCAGATGTGACGATTTATTACGCTTTCAGCCAATCTAGTTTGGCCTGTCTCTCATTAATAATAACACAATAACAATAATAATAATTTCTGTCTTCTGTATTACCTGATTTCTTTTATTTCATTTATTTTTTGCAGTGCACTGGTCCTTTTTAATAGCTAAGTGTTTTTTCTCCAAGCCCTGCTACAACACTGGCTTTAGCTTGAAAAGATGTTAATTATAAAGTACATACAAAAAGTATGTGTATGTTTGCTGCTGTCTGCTCCTCACTGATTAAATCAAGCCCTATCAAGTCAATTTCTTATGGCGCACTTTCTAATGAGGAGATACTCTTCATTCAACTTCATTCCACAATGCTCTGCTGCGAAGCCAGTGGCTTTTCAAAATAAGAGTCCAGCGGTTAATTTTTCAATGCGGAGGCAAAATAACACAATTTAGTGGTTTTTAATATTGGAGGGGACATGTCCTCCCTGTCCCCCGTGCTTCCTATGCCCATGGTGCAGGCCAGTCAAGTTCTTCCACACTGATCTTGACAAACCATGCACAGGGGCACTGTCATGCTGAAATAGGAAAGGGCCTTCCCCAAACTGTTGCCACAAAGTTGGAAGCACACAATCGTCGAGAACAGGGGTATTCAACCATGTGCCATGGAGGGCAGAGTGTATGCACGTTTTCATTCCAACCAAAGACTACACCAGGTGATTTCACTGATTAAGGGCGTTTTCACACCTGCGCTTTTAGTCTGGTTAAATCTGACTCTGGTTTGTTTTCCCCCTTGGTGAGATTCGTTTGGGCAGGTGTGAACACAGTAATCGCACTCAGGTGCGGACCAAAACAACGAGACGAGACCCTTTAGAGGAGGTGGTCTCGGTCCGGTCCCAAACGAACTCTGGAGCGGTTCGTTTGTGGTGGGAACGTGATCCGACCTCGATCCGACCCAACTACCAGGTGTACTCAATTTACTCTGCAAGTTTGAGCTAAACGGCTCCTGTAGCGAGGTGTAGCAGGTATAGCAGGTAGAGCAGGTATAACCAGTATGGCATTTTCAAGACGTTTCCTCGAAGTGCATTCGGCATTCTGCTGGTACAGTGTTGCCTGGTATATTGCCCAGATAATTACAAGTTATGAGCAAATGCCAACTCTGCCGTTGCTCCATGTTGCATAGCAATGTGCACTAGTCCAGAACACAGGACCTTCTTCCTGTATTTACTTTCTTGCTCCCACCCCAGACACATCTGACCAATAAGCGGAGTGAACGTTCTCACGTGGTTTGTAGTGATGCATTTTGGTTTGCTTGGACTTTTCTCTGTGTGAAAAGAAACCGAACCAAGGGGAAAACACTCCAAGTTTACAAACTCATCCACTGATTCGGACCAGAGCAAACAAACTATAGGTGTAAAAACGCCCTAACACACCTGTGAAAAAGAACTAAGGGGTTGAATACCCCTGGTCTAGAATGTCATTGTGTGCCATAGTGCCAAGGTTTCCCTTCACTGGAAGTAAGCGGCCTATCCTGAACCATGAAACTATGCATTCAGGCGTGTAGTGTTCTCCTGGCATCCACTGAACCCAGATTCATCCATCGGACTGCCAGGTGGTGAAGTGTGAATCATCACTCCAGAGAACGCTTTTCCACTGCTCCAGAGTCCCAATGGTGGCAAGCTTCACAGCACTCCAGCCGACGCTTGGCATTGCTCATGGTGATCTTAGGCTTGTGTGCGGCTGCTCGGCCGTGGAAACCCTTTTCATGAAGCTCCCAACGAACAGTTCTTGTGCTGACGTTGCTTCCAGTGGCAGTTTGAAACTCGGAAGTGAGTGTTGCAACCAAGGACAGATGATTTGTACCAAGCGCCCAAAACCACGGGTGAATTTTGAAGCCAATAAGGAAGTGAAGTGAACAACTGAAGTCAGTGGGGACCAGTTCTTCAGAGTTCCAAAAAGACCTACAGTATATTTACACCATCATTTAGTGCAAATCTTAACTACAGCTGATTGATTTGCAACAAATAATGGTGTATAGGTCTTTCTATTCACAGTATGATTGTTTGGCTGTTTTTGTTTTGGAACTCTAAAGAACAGGTCCCCATTGACTTCAGTTGTTTTGGAGAAGGCTGCTACCAAGTTGTGCTGGCAACCTCCCTGTGTGTTATATGGACTAACAAATTTCACCTGTGTTTCATTTGGCATGAGGGTGAGTAGATGATGACAGAATTTTCATTTTTGGGTGAACTATTGCTTTAAGTCTTATGTGTTTCATTACTACGACTTGTTGAATGCGTGGTTAGGTTCACCCTTTCCACAAACAAAAGGCACATTTAGGATACTTCACCCAACCCTACATTTTGTATGGTTGGTGATACCAAAACTGAGGCCACCAAACAATACCTCTGACCTCACCTTGACCTCCCAACATGCAGGGCAATTGTGGGAGTAAATGAGGTGGGATGTGAGGCTCGTTCACGTGTGCAAAATTACAAGTTGATTGGGAATCTGCGCAGTTTTATAAACGAGGCCACAGCACTTTGGAGATTTCTGAAGTGTCAGGTTTTCAGTGGAATCAAATGAACATGCAACTAGCCCCCCCCTCTCCCCACCCCCCTCCGTCCCAAACTCAAGAGTTCAGTCGGCCTGGCTCGTACCTGAAGAGTTCATCTGTGTCTTCGTCCAGTCCTAAGCCAGAGGATTTTGCCTTGTCATATGCTGTTGGAAGCAGCAAGGAGTCTCCCAGGGTCACTGTCCCACCCAGGTCTTGATCCTCAAACAACTTCAGATTCCCTGTTCAAACATGTTGTTCAGCCAAAAAGCACCACTGTGCATAATACAAGGTAATATTGGAGGTAAATCTGATTCCGTCATGTGCTTTCATTCCCTAAAATAAAACATATTTTATATTGAATACCAACAGAGTAAATTTTTTTTAACTATTTGTATTAAGCCTAGACCAGTATGGGTTTTAGAATTAGATATTTTTTAAGTGGTGCTGCCGATAGTATTTCAACCTCTGAAACATAATTTCGACCATCATGACACACTAAAACTCTCAATTTAAACCCAGAGTAATGAAATTATTTTAGGGTTAGCAGGCACACTCCTTAAGGTAGAGTGCCCCCCCCCCCCCACCTTATTCAGTGGTAGGGAACAAGGTTATTATAGTTTTGCATTTTTCATTAGTTTTCGTTTTTATTTTGTTTTGACTTTTTGTTCAATTTCAGTTTAGTTTTAATTAGTTTTTAAAGCAGGTTTGCTAGTTTAGTTTAGTTTTTGAAAGTTAGTTTTTTTTTGTAATATAATATTTGTCAGGGGTGAGATTCAAAAATTCGATAACGATAATAACCTTGGTAGGGAATCTCTGGGATACATTACTGCTTTAAATGAAGAATTTAAAAATGTAGCTGTGGTCAGGGAGGAACCACCATCATACTGGAGGTGGACGATATGACTGGTCAGTATCCAATATTTAATTATTGACCACTGGTCTAACTCTAATTTGGTCCATGATTAAAAGTCTTCCTCTATAATCTTGAGGCTACCACCACCCCATCTCTTTCTGAAGAAAAAGTAACAATAGAAGCAAGCAACTGTTTATTAGAAATTGTGAGCAGAACATTTTGGCTGTGTTGTACTCACCTTCCTCAGCTGGAAAATGAAATAAGTCTGTTTCTGTAGGTTCACAGTCTCCAAACAGCGATGCCTTCTTCACAGGTTTAGGCTGCAGAGGCGGCTTGGCCTTCTTCTTACACCTGGTTGGAAGGGCAGTGTTGAGGCAGCGCCCTTGTAGAGATCAATGTTGAGGGTCAAAGATAAATTATTACCCCTTACTTTGTGTCTCCCAGAGGTCCGAGGTATGGCTCTTCCTCTTCGTCATCTCCCTCTTCCTCCGTGGGGGTCCCTGCCTGAAGGACCGGTCCTTTCCTGGGAAGCGATGCCCCGGCGTCCTGGAAGAAGTTGACTTCGTCCTCATCCGGCTCTTCACCGAGTAAAACGCTCCTAGTTTTGATGTCTGCTTCAGCAGATTTAGCACCTGTAACAATATATACAGCTGCTGAAAATGTTTATTCACCTTGTTTACTTTTTGTTCATGTTCAAAAAAATATATATATTTGAACACATTTACTTTACAGGCTTTTGAGAAATAATACCATGGCAGAGTGGAGCATTACCTAAGAACTCCAGCACCTCTGAACAGGCAGCAAGTGTGGGATTCTTAGCGATAAACTTGACGAGTTCATCAAAGGCCGCCCGGCGCTCTCGAATGTCAGCCTCTCCCACAAACAAGGCCTTGCGTGGCATGGCTGGCAAGGCGATTTTTGGATACTGGGCGACCAGTCTGTTATGGAACTCATCCATGTCGCTGTACTTCTTGGAAACCTGTACAAGACGAAAGCCAGATCAGTTTTACTCCATGACACGAATGCTCAGGGATTTCGAACCAGCTGGCAGGGGCGTCAATTCACTACCAAAAAAGACCCACTTATATCCACTAAATTTCTGGGGACAAGAGGCACAATTAAGTATTATTATTTGGTCAATCTTCAATTCTCCCCTGATGAGATATGACTTCCATACAGATTTCTAGCAGTCTTTGCTTGATCTTTGCTCTCCAACAGCCATGTCATGAATTTTAGAGTTTATCCAAAGGGTAAAAATTGGCTTTGCGTTCAATTCAAGGCTCGTGCTGGGCTAGCACCTGGTTACATTGCTGAGCTTTTAACCCCATATGGGATCGGCGAGTAGAGCTTTTTTGGTCATTCCAAATTCCAGGGTGAAGACCAAGGGTGACCGGGTGTACTCCAGGTCCCCTAGACTCTGAAATTACCTGCCTGAGGAGATCAGGCGAACCAGCTTCAGTGTCTCTCTTATATACAATTCTTTTTTAGACCTGCTCTTAATTAATTTGTTTTTCTGGGAATGTATTTGTATTATGTAATTGACTTTGTCTTGTATCCTTTCTCTTACTATTATTACTTTTCTTTTACTGCTGTGAATCACTTTGTGTGTTTTGATAAGTGCTATATAAATAAAGTTAATATTTTTATTATTATAAAGTATTAGGATTAATTTGTATTTGGTCTCCCTTACCCACCACAACCACACAAATATATCTTTATACACACAACTACTGTAGATGTAACTAATACAGGCAGCAATAGTGACATCAAGTGGTTTAGCCATTAATTTCAGAGTAAAGGCTAACCTATGCAACCCCCCTATCACTAACGGGGTGGAAAAATGTTCGGCCTATTTGTTTCATTCATAGCTATCAAAAATTGTTGTTTGCTGTCAGTTCAATTATCTAAATTCATGTTCAATCAACAAACAAATTCCGCTATCATTTACCTTTTTTTCCTTTGTCAGTGTTGTCGCTCTCCAATGTCTGGAGGGTTAGGGTTATTATTATCATTTGATTTTCCTGATAGTTATTTACTAATACTTAAACATGCTTATTAAGTATTTTCAAAAGCTAGGTATATAGTTAATATCTTTTACAGCTTTGTTTACCCCTTGGCGGGATATTAATAGCCAGTGAATGCACTGCTAAGTGATTGAATTTCGGGTTTGTCAAATTTCTTTTTGATAATTTTTCAAGCCATTTTTGGTCCATCTGTATGGTTGAATTGTGCTATGTAATTTATTGGGCTCTGTACCCTGATGGTAACTACTCAGGATGTTTCAGATAGGCAGTAATTTTGCTGTGGTCAGATAGTGTTGTTTGTGGGCCGATTGTGAATGCTCATGTCTATCTATGTCTATAATCATATGTACACATATATATATGTATAGGGGCTGGCTCCAAAAAGACTATATATATACACTGCCTGTCAAAAGTTTAGGGACATTGCCTTTTCCCAATTTTACTACCATTTGATTTTCTGTTATTTTTCACTGAAAAAGTAAAATGATACCTAATTTCCATGATGAGCAAATTATTTCTTCTAGTGTGCAATCAGAGAATTAATGTTCAGTTTCATGAGGATGAAAAGTGTGTGGTGTTAGCAGATGTTGGAAGCTGCACTGGACCCTCTGATCACACTGCCCTTATCGTTAATGAGGTAGACTTAGGCAAGGGGAGGAAATTGTGCTTTTTTTTTTTCAGGATACCGATAGTTTGAGACGTAAATTTCGAACCCTTTGTAATGACCGACTGACACGAGTGCACATTAATATTATTTTTTTCTGCCCAGGTTCAGAGCACATACCACCAGTTGGACGGTGTCTCCAGGCTTATGCCTTGGGGATTTGAAGGCTGCGAGCCTTGTGACCACAACGATCTGGTACTCCACATGGCCAGTCATCATGGCCCCGCGAACCTCCTGGTAGAGCGGGACCTGGAGGTCGATGCCTGTGGTCTCATTCTGTAGGGGTCTGGTGAGAGCAGAACACGATTCGTTCATCTGCAAGCACCACACTACAGACACATAGATTCTTCAATATATTCTCTCTCTCTCTCTCTCTCTCTCTCTCTCTCTCTCTCTCTCTCTCTCTCTCTCTCTCTCTCTCTCTCTCTCTCTCTCTCTCTCTCTCTCTCTCTCTCTCTCTCTCTCTCTCTCTCTCTCTCTCTCTCTCTCTCTCTCTCTCTCTCTCTCTCTCTCTCTCTCTCTCTCTAAGAATCAACTGTCTACCTTTGTTCCTAAAAACTCTTAGTTTGCATGAGTAGACTGCATAAAACAAGAAGCTGTGCAGGTCAATATTTTGTGCCAAAGTGCCCCTTTTCAGTGAAATAATATTATTTTCTGTTTTTTATTTTGGAAAAGCATTCATTTCACATTCATCTTTCTACATAGTATCAGTATTGCTGCAAGTAGATTCACATAGCATTATGCACAATTAAAACAAAAAATGTTGCAGTACGTTTGACAACCATTTTACAGCCTAGCTCTTCCAGAGGTTTTCTTTTATAACATTAGCTTTGATTATTTACAGTTGAACATGGGAAGCTTTCACCTTAGATACTACGAAGGGTTGAAGGGGAAAAAAAGAGAAAATGAATAAAGAGCGAGCTGTTAGACGAAATAAAATAATATAAATCACAATATATTCTCACTCATTTATTCTATCAAGTCAGCTAAAGTCTGACCTTATAGGTTTAATGTACTCAGTGCACTTGGTCCAAATTCAGACCAATTTTCCCTTTTGGACTTTGAGGGAAAGTGGCAACCTTTCCATAATATATATTTCATATATTATTTCTATCCACTCATCAATGGTGGGTGGTGCTGATTTTAGCCACTTCCTCGTAAGAGCCTTTTTGCTTGCTGCCAGAAGTATTTGTACTAGTTTTTTATCATTGATATATCCCACCCAAAATAATATTATTTTCTAACATAATTATTATGACTGTTGAAAATCCTGCCCCACAACTCCTGACTGATGGGCAGTCTTTAAACGAATACTAGGCCTACTACTCAACTCATTGTGTTAATCCTCTTGGAATCATTAGTCACCAGATAATTAAGTCCTACTCTAGTCCTACAGTTTTTATTATTTCAGTCCATATACTTGCTAGAAAACAAAAATTACTATAAATTGCAAATCTTAGCCACAAATCCTGCTGATCAACCAGACCCAGCTGGTGCAGGGTGACCGGACAGCGACCGTGTTATTTTTCTCTCTGTGGCTAGCCAGCCCAACACTATGCCAATTCTGGTCATGATCAAGCCTGTGTTGCAACACAGCTAACTGCAACAGTTGTAATGTTTGCAAACTGTTACTTGCCAGCCACTGATTCATCTAGATCAGAGGTCGGCAAGTAAATTTGGCCTCGGCCCAATTTTTTCTAGGTTATTAGATGGCGGGCCAGAACATAACTAGAAGTAAAAGCTCAATTTAAGACATTGGATTTAAAAAGTTACCCGTGTTATCAGTAGGCTATGATGAGGTGTGTGTGTCAATTGGAGTGAAGGGATAGTGATTAAAATCTGTGATTGGATTATGTTTTTTTTTTTTTTTTTTATTTAGAAACATTTTGTTTGGATGGAAAATTATCAAGATATAAAATATTTTGGTCCCTGCATTCTCCTCCATGAATGCAATCAAGACACATGAGAGGAACAGGCTGACAAACAAAAACGTGTATAATTGCTTGCGCATCTCACCGGATATTAGGGCTGAACAATTATGGCCTACTGCAATTTTCAAATCGCAGGAGGCGCAATATTTGTTAAAGGTGAAATGTGTCAAAATACCATTTTAAATGAAATATTGTGGTGCTGCAGAGATGTCCTGGCCTACACATCATATTCTACAGACTTAAGAAAACATCTTTGTTTGGTACAGATCCCTGCAAAAATCACACCATAATCATTTTAATACGTTTTTCAATGAAAATGAGAATAATGATGTAAAAATGATCATTCCCGCTAATATCGCAAATTATATTGCAATTGCAATATCAGTCAAAATAATTGCAATTAGATATTTTTTCAAAATCGTTCAGCCCTACTTCATCATAAATTAAATAGCCTATAACTTGAGAATTCTTTATTTGGACATTATACTGGGGACTCTCATAGTTTGCCTAAGACTGTTAAATGAATAAAATAAATAAATAAATAAATTCAAAGAATTCTAAAATAATATAGGGGGCCAAAAAATATTGCTTGGCCATTGCCGACCCCTGATTTAGATGTGCATTAAGATTAGAAGTCATAACCTAATTTAATCTATCTTAATATTGCCTGTTGCACATACAGTGTAGATCACTTATAAGAATGATGTTTAGTACTAATCGATATTCCTATATGTGATCCTAAAGAGACACCGTACTTTCTTATGTCACTAGTGAGCATGTGCAGCAGAGCTCTCTGGTTTAACACACTCTATCACTTGGCTTCCTTCAAAAGAAAGAAGAAAGCACCGGTGGGTTGTTCCACATTGCTGTGTTGCCTTATTGAGATGCTTTGATGAATTTGATGTTGTGTCTTTGCTGTGGAAAGCGTTTTGCTGCCCACACAAAGTTTACAACAGACAATAATTTTCTTTGCATCCCTGACTGAGATAAATTAAAAGTAATGGGAATACTCACAGCTGCTGAAAGTCTGCGTCTCACCCTCCATCTTTTGTTTTGCTTTTTTAGCTAATAGCTGACGTAAACCTGCCCACGCATGACCTTAAACCTGCAATAAGTGATTTCAGACCCTAGAACCAATCCTGAAACTAATGTGTGCTGACATATAAACCAATAGCCACACACACGTGGGCCAGCTGTGTTGCTGTTTTCACCTGTTTTCTAAAGTTTGTTGTCAAAATCCGGGCCGACTCGAAGCTCCCCCCAGCCCATTCAGTAGTTTTTCTTTCTTTTTTTTCTTTTTTTTTTAAAACTAGCTTGTCTCCTCCCTCTCTGTTTGAAAGCGGCGCTCTCCCCCTCCCATTCAGGAAAAAAAATTCTCGTAATGGCGGAATGGATGAAGGGAGTGAGTAAACTAGTAAACTTGCTACCTGCCTCTTCACTTGTCATTGTGGGACATGTGACCTTCAGCGGGAGAAAGTTCTGGCAAAGCGAGACTGGTAACCAGCGACACTTCTCAGTAGGAACGGTTAGCTTAGCTTTTAACGTTAACTGTTATGCACGGTTTGTCCTTTGGGGCGGAAAATCGCTTATTGCAGCTTTAAAATAAATGTACACATTACAGTAACGTGTTACCGTTAAGTATGTTTTAACTCGCCCGAGACAAACATTTACTCTACTTGTCCAGGTGACGGGTGAGCTTTTCTAAATGTGTTAAAAAAAACTTTCTACTACACTATTTATGGTATTTTCAATTAGGGATGGGCATTTCAAGCAAAAATACTATTTGATATTCACTGGGAACTATTTGACCATTCTTCCAAGATCCCCCCCCCCACTGTGCGACCTAGGCTAGCCATATTGCCGTTAGGTAGCCAGGCTAACTAGCAAGCTAAGCGGACGTTGCATAGAGCTAGCTAGCTAAGCCAGCTGCCTAGTCCGGCTAAATAGCTATGGCTTGATTAGCCCCGAACCGGTTCTTCTCTCGTTTTAACGTTAAAACGAGAGAAGGACCGGTTCGGGGCTAATCAAGCCATAGCTATTTGCTACTAGCAAGCTATGAAAATATACTTTTTAAGACAAGACGATAGTCACATAAACTATTCGATTTTTTATAATTTAATGACAATTCGAAAATCATGACTCATCCCTACTTTCAATACATACAAGAAGAAGGTCACTTTTGTTCTGTTGTGTGTGAGAGGGTTTCACCTGTGAGTGTGAGTTGTTTGTGTATCAGCGTATGTGCGGGTGTCAGGGTCCAAAATTAACTTTTTGGCCCATCTGCCAATGGCCGGTAAACTGAGAAATTACCAGCCAAAAATATTTTTTACCGACCATAAAACTGCATCATGCAATATTTCATTAAAAATAATTACCTTAAGTTCTAAGTATGCAAATTCATGTTTCGCCTCACTTTAAAAGAGACAACTTAAAAAGATAACATTGGTTTTCCACTTTTTAATTTGCACTTTTAACTCATAAGTAGCCTAGCCCAGTGATTCTCAACCTTCTTCATATCAAGGAGAAGGTTGAGAATACTTTTATTGTTAGATATGATTTTGTCCAGAATTCCATGACTATCTGTATTGTAGGTAGAGAGATAACAGAGAAACTATGATCAAAACAGTCATTCTTCTACATTCTCTAATTGTGTTCACTTCTTGTAAATTAAATAATGGTGAAGTTTAACAATTCATCAATTTGCCTGGGACCCCCTGGAACCTCCTCAAGGACCCCTGGTGGTCCCCGGACCGCACGTTGAGAACCACTGGCCTAGCCTACTTTTCCAGTCACACACACACACACACACACACACACACACACACACACACACACACACACACACACACCTGGCCCCTGATTATATCAGTGGGTTGCCTTGCCCCAATTAGTGCCGAAGCCAATTAAATAGCCTAATCTGGAAATTTTAAATTGCCTTTCTTAGGTAAAGGTACATAGGCCTAACAATATGAGGACTGAGGACCTTTACCGAATCGCGTAGAGCCACTGTTCAATTCGGCAGACATATAAACCAACAAGCATATTTTTTTTCAATAACATTTTAACTTTTACAATTTAGCCTGCTATTCCCACTTTTTTCCCCCCACCAAAATACACCGTGAAGGGTGGTAGTGACCAGTGTAAACCAATTATAAAAGTTGACATTTTATTAAATTAAGTGCTACTTGGTGGATTACTTGTATGCCGAATTAAAGAATGGCTCTTAAAGATTCAGAAAAAACATATTGAGTCACATTTTAAGAAGTAGTCTATGTAGTTTGGCCACTTTAGTCCGACATTTGAATGCACTTTGGCATGACGTTTTCTCCGTAGCTTACAAGAGAGAGAACGGTACATGTTGGGCTCTATTTTAGCAGTTGACTTTTTGTCTTGTGCCTTAGTATTTATTGTCTGTATTATCACCTATTCCTAACATGCATCTATTCCACTATGCATTCCTTAAGACAAACTAAGCGCATTAGCACTTTTGAAGTTAACAAAGTTTGTTCTCCTACCTGCTGGTTATTAATCCGTCGGGCATGATGACGTTTGGGGAGCAGCTAGTAGTAAGTAAGTGAGTTGCTTTCCTTTTGTCTTTTGCTCGATAAAATTACTTTGCAGACATGACAGTAGCCTACGGAAAAAGGCACGGGATAGTGAGCTGTAGATAATCAATTCTCTTCCTATTTTCCGGTCTCCTGACTTGTGCGTAGCGCCCATTTACCACCAGTTCTCCACCTAAACCATTGTCAAGCCAGCCAGAATAAAACATGTGACTTCCGGTCACAACCTTCAAAATAAAACCCTCAAGAAACCCGCAAGATACCATGTTTGCAGGGCTCGTGCGATGTGTTGTCCTGTACACAAAAATACATCATTCTGAAGGTCCGGCCTTTTTTTGGCAGCTCTGGATCTCCCTAAACTTTGAAACCATAACATGACTGGGACTGGCTCAACTGGTTCACATCTCAACTCCCCTCCACCCTCTAGCACAGTGGCTGTCAAAGTGGGGTCCGGGGACCACCAGGGGTCCTAGAGGGTGTTCCAGGGGCCCGCAGCAAGTTGATGAATTGTTAAACTTCAGCATTCTTTCGTTTACAAGAAGCTAACACAATAGAGAATGTACAATAATGACTCTTTTGGTCATAGTTTCACTGTTGTCTCTCTAGCTACAATACAGATAATCTTGGAATTCTGGACAAAATCATATCTAACAATAAAAATATTCTCAGATTTGGTACAAAATCTCATCAAATGGCGGTCCGTGGCTCTATCTCCCCTAAAGCAAACTAGTAATTATTAAATACCTCCCTGTAACAATGCATTATGTAATAACACCGCATTATGTAAAATAATTTATTATAAAATGCGGGGAAATGTATTACATATTACATATCCATTACAGATGGACCACAATTTCTAAGACTTCCTGAATTCTTATGTGTAGAAAGTGTAGGGAAATTATATTCAAGCTACTTGTTGGATTTTTCATTTGGGTTAGGATAGACAGGATATACTTTATTGTCCCCGTAGGGAAATTTGTCTTGGGCTCAGGAGTCATTGCCCTTTAACAGATAGACAATTGACAGATACACACTACATAGGCACATGACACAGTCGACCCTTGGTTGTAAAAGTAAGAGCGTTAGTAAAAAGGTTATTGCACCTCTAAAATGCCGTAAAACGTTTGAAGAAGAAAAAAAACAAAAAACTCACGCACCCTACATATTGATACTGCAATGTTTGGTTTGCTATAAAATATGAAGTCAAATGCATCATCATGAAGTGCATGTGTGGTAAGTGTTAAAAAGTTTATCAGGAGAAACCAAAGTCTACAAGTACAACTACTGTATGTCAATACGTACTGAGAAACTCTATATAATGACAAACTCCTGTACATTTATTGTGCTTGCTAATTAAATGTGTTGTAACGCTGATTCTGTATGTTGACATAATGGAATTTGGGATGGGCCATGACATCAAACCAGCAGGCATCTGTTCTTATGTACCTGGTACCATTGTATGGTATCTGTCTACCATTTAGAGGCTGGGTCTGGGGAAATGTGAACAAA
Organism: Centroberyx affinis; assembly: GCF_046629955.1. Lineage (NCBI taxonomy): Eukaryota > Metazoa > Chordata > Actinopteri > Beryciformes > Berycidae > Centroberyx > Centroberyx affinis. The sequence continues at coordinate 153,095 of NW_027278740.1, read as the reverse complement.
AAAGAAAACAGAGAGAAAGAAAAGAAAACAAATCCATCCCTTTGCTGCTACCAGTGGTGCAAAGTAACTAAGTACATTTACAAGTACTGTACTTAAGTACAATTTTGAGATACTTGTACTTTACTTGAGTATTTCCATTTGATGCTACTTTATACTTCCACTCCACTACATTTCAGAGGGAAATATTGTACTTTCTACTCCACTACATTTATTTGACAGCTTTAGTTACTTTTCAGATGGAGATTTGACACAATGGATAATATAACAAGCTTTTAAAATACAACACATTGTTAAAGATGAAACCAGTGGTTTCCAACCTTTTTGGCTTTTGACGTCTTACGAAAAGCAGTGTGTAGTCGGGTCACATTTCAGATGTCTATGAGTTGTTAATAGCTCCACCAAATAGTGATTTTTCCCTCTAAACCTCACATGGTTTCATTTCAATAAATGTTCAAATGATCCAATATTTCAGCAAAAATCAAAGATTAGAGAAAAAGTCCAAAAACTGAAAACAGATTTGTGTATCAGAACTTTGTTTTTTCTTCTTTCCTCTCCCATTAATCATCTCACGACCCCTCAGATGTATCTGGTGACTCATTGGAGGGGCCCGACCCCTAGGTTGGGAACCACTGGACTAAACTAGCTAACTGTATATAAAGTAGTTCAAACTAGCTCCACCTCCAGCAGCTACAACAGTAACATGCTGCTTACACACTGATGCTTCAGTATTAATAATCTAATGATGTCATATATAATAAAATATCAGTCAGAGGGACCAAACCACTACTTTTACTTTAATACTTTAACTACATTTTGCTGCTAATACTTATGTACTTTTACTTCAGTAGGATTTTTCATGCAGGACTTTTACTTGTAATGGAGTATTTTTACATTGCTGTATTGGTATAATAATAATTCAAAGTACAGAAGTGAAGTCTGTTCTGATTGTGTAATTACAATAATTCCTTTCAGTATATAAGCCACCACTTAACTCTCTCCCATATTACACTCATCCGGCACATTCCTCCACCACCCCAGTCTCCCCCCAAATCTCTACTCTACTTAGTGTTGTGCATTGGGATGTGATGCATAGCCCATCACTGGGTCAACACCCTCTTGCCTCACCCAAGATGTACGAATTGACACTAACTAGAATTTTATTTCATCCAATCTTGCTTTCCTTGCCAGTCAATAGAGAAGGAGCTTGAACTAGTGACATCTGTCTTATGCTGCTCCAATATCTCAATACATTTTAATAAGTGACAGCAGAGCCTAATGGCAATAGACCGCAGCAAGATTGAACTGCTGGCCCATTTTGGTCACTTCACTTTTTAGCAGTCTTGGCAGAAAATGGCCACTAGAGGGCACCATCAAGAGAACTAGCAGACTCATCCACTTGGAGGATTTTCAAAGGATCAGATAAGATGGTAATCATGGAGTATTTTGAGGAGTGTTTGATTTTTGTGTATCTCTTATGTATGTGAATTTGTGTGTAAACTTGTCCGCCTTTAGGTCTCTACTGTAAGTGATGACAGCACCAACCTACTAGAAAAAAGTCCTGGGCTGCGGTCGAATTGGCTTTTTTCCTTAGGAAGGTTCCTACCTGAGTGAAATGACCCGGAAGTATCTAAGTGGCAGCCATGATAAGAGCTGTTGGAATTCTCTAAATGCTAAGGAAAGGTGCTTCAATGCTTCCGTACTTAGCTCCTTTAGCATAGGAGACACTGGACCATCCTTTACGAAAGGAAAGGAGATAATGCCATCCCATAATTCCAAGCGACGCACCATTCAGCCGTTCACGAAAACAAACGATCAACATGACCGACAAGAGACGCAGATCATCATCAAGTTACCGTTGCTTATTAAGCATTTTCGATTTTATGCCATAACTTGCTATATGCTTATATGTTTTGAACTTTGAACAATATGTTAAACCCATAGGTGAACTATGAACAGTCACAGATGCTGAAGCCCTTGCCTTAATAAAGGCCTGGATCAGCCAGAACAACTTCAAAGCACAATCAAGTCAACATTCCAAGGTGTTTACTGAGTTGTGTGGTGGTTCTTAAGATGTTATATGCATAGGCTTATAATCAGATCATAATCAGCATATTAACCATAACACAGAAGTCTGTCTTTCAAGAAAAAAGGGATATGAGACGTTTTTAGCCAGATGTTGTTTTTAATTCAACATGTTTGAAACCTAAGAATGATGATATGTACAGTAGTAGATTTGTAGCCCTAACATGTTAGGCTTACAAAGTAGGTGAGTAGTCTGCAAATCAAATTTGGTTTAGGACAACAAAAAACCTGAGGCACTCCTGAGCATGTGACAGCTTGAATGAAGGCAAGATTGAGGAAAATGGACCAAACTGCACATCATGCTGGTCATGTTCAAAAGAAAATGCACAGTACCCAGAGATTATGTCTGATACGCCATGACAGAACCTGACCACAAGAGTGCACCACTGACATGGAAAGTAGCCCCCGCTTCAACCTCTCATCAGGACCGCTTGCCTTTAGAAAGGCTTCAAGACTTTACAAAAAGATGCTGATCTCATAGTAATATGACTTTTATGAGGATTTTGTGCTTCTCCTGTGCATGCACACACACTGTGTATCTGTACTGCACGCTTTCCTTAATAATTGCTGAGAACATCAAACAACCAGAAATATTTATTTGGCAAAAGGGCCACACTCACTCTGACTTGACATCTATCCTTTCCACTCACAGTGGAAAATGGCCAGATTGGTGTTTACAAAACAGACTCTACAATTCCATTAGTCATTCAGTTTTATGGTGTAAACAAGTGTCCAAGTGTCAAAATCAAATTGTTTGATTTCTGAAAAAAAAAAAAAAAAAACCTCAGGCCTAGACCACACACTATCAGTTTGCCATATTACATTTATCCCTCAAAACATTCAACAGCAATCCTAATCAATATTTAGCACCATATGGTAGACATTTTCAGTATTACTTGAAAGAAATGATCTTCACAAAATGGCAGAAATTCAACAGCCACAAGGATCTTGCTCCTCTAAATGTGGACATATTTCTGTTATAAAGCTGATGTCTAATGAAACCCATGACTTCCTTATGTTCCTAAGACAAGCTAGAAGCAATTTAGACAGTTTTCTATTAAATGTTTTTAATATTGGCTCAGTATCAGGTAACGTAAAACACATGTGACATACAGTATGTGTCACATGGGGCTTTGATTTCATAGTACAAACATTCTAACAGCTATGTAGGTTAGCTGTCTCTGTACATGAAAAAATAACATGCCTCCATTCACATTATGCTTTGTATTACACATATATTACACATACTCTATAGAGTATATAAATAGGCCTATAGCCCCCCCCCCACACACACACACACACTGACTGTGTTCACATGCACACCAATATCCTGTTATGATTTGGATTACTGGAGTAATGTGTTGGTGCATCATATCCTGTTTACAAAAACCCAGACAAACCCATATCGTGGCTTTGAGAGACCTGAGTATGATCGCTGGGATATGCGATCTGGAATATGTGTCTCATTGCTTAAAATTACACATTATACAATATATATAATATACATATTGGATTTGATTTTGATAAATGTTATTGATTCCCAAGGGGAAACTGAGGCTAAACCATACATGAATACACACAGACTCTGCACTCTAGACCAGTGGTTCTCAATGTGGGGTCTGGGGACCACCAAGGGTCCTTGAGGGGGTTCCAGGGGGTCCCCAGCAAACTGATGAATTGTTTAACTTCATCATTATTTCATTTACAAGAAGTTAACACAGTTGGAGAATGTAGAAGAATGACTGTTTTGATCATAGTTTCTCTGTTATCTCTCTACCTACAATACAGATAGTCATGGGATTCTGACAAAATCATATCAAACAATAAAAATATTTTCAGATTTGGATCCGAGAGACAAAATCTCATCAAATGGGGTCTGTGGCTCTAATATGGACTAATGTCCATGATATGAAAAAAGTTGAGAATCACTGCTCTAGACCATCAAAGACATGATTTTCTGCCATAGCACAACATCACATATTTATCATATACAGTATACATCATATTATGAAGGACTGCCAGCAGAAAAGCCCTGTTTTAGGCATTACTAGACAGCCACTAAAACTACAATATACAATATTTTATATTAGCCAGACATCACCTTGATATGGAAGCAAAATGTTCTGATCCAAATATTGATTTTTGAAAAGACATTATAATCAAATGGCCAAATTTCACCTAGCAAATTCATTAAACGTCAGAACAGAGAAAGAACTGATATTCTGATCATATGTTTCACAGTCTGCTCCGTTGTCTCCTCACCTCCAGTATAATGTGTAATAAATCTAATAGCACCTATTCCCTCAGGCCCTAATATTAACTGTGTAATAAGGAGTTGGGTGTGCTTGCACCACTGCACCCATATTCCCAGTGCCTGCAGAACCCTGTGCTAACCATACACAGCCCAGTGATCCCACTGTGCCCAGGCCTAAGTCTGACCACTCTGTTTGGCTGGAAGGGTCACTGGCAGTGGGTCCGAAACGAGTATTGATCCGTCTGCCCTGCGACCTAGCTTTAAAAAAAAAAAAAAAAAAAGACAGACAGACAGTAAACAACCAGACAGACAGACAAAAGCAAGCCGCAAAGGCAACAGAGAGGAAGTCAGCAGGTCAGATCTCTTCACTCACTTGATTTCTGTGAATGAGATTTATTTGATCTTATGTCTGGCCAACATGGCTTTGCGCCCTGATTTGTCTATCCAAGGTTATCTCTTGCAAGGGCCTGTTCTGACTGGCAAACACACAAAAAAACAACAACTGGTGATTGGAACTTATTGGACCTTCGAACTATATAAACTATAATAATAATAACTTTATTTATAGAGCACTTTTCGAAACAACTCAACTCAACTTTATTTATATAGCACCTTTCATACAAGCATGCAGCCCAAAGTGCTTCACATAGCAAAATTACAACAATGAAACAATAAAATGTTAATAAAAAAACAAAAAAACCCACAATAAATAAGAGTCAATAAAATAAAATAAAAATACAATAAAATAAATACCAGGGATAAAAAATAAAAAACAATGATTAGAACTTAAAAACTAAGGCTATAACATTACTCCAAATTAAAAGCCAGATTAAAAAGAAAAAGCCAGATTAAAAAGATAGGTCTTTAATTTCCTTTTAAAAATACAGAGAGAGCTTGCCATTCTAATATCCAGAGGCAGTGAGTTCCACAGTTTAGGGCCATAAAAACAGAAGGCACTCTCACCGGTACTTTTATGGGACACATAAGGAACATTTAAAAGAAAAGCGGTGGAGGACCTTAGTGATCTGGCTGGAACATAAAATGAAAGAACATCTCTGATGTAGGGAGGAGCAAGGTCATTTAAAGCTTTATAAACAAGTAAAAGAACTTTAAAATCAATTCTGAAAGATACAGGTAGCCAGTGCACAGTGATAAAACTGCAACGATAAATTAAACAGATAAGTCACCAACAGCAGTGATACAATAAGCATTTCAAATAATAAAAGAGAAAGATGATAGTGATCAATCTTAACACAAAAAATAAAAAAATAAATGTAAAAGTGAGTTTATAAAAGTATCTTTTTAGACTGATTTAAAGGCATAGTTCACCCAAAAATGAAAATTCAGTAGGCTAATTATCTACTCACCCCCATGCCAGTTGAAACACTGGTGAATTTTGTTTGGACATATAACACTCCCGGAGCTTCCCAGCATGACTCCGTAGCAGCCTCCTCCAAAACAACTGAAGTCTTTGAGGACCGATCTTTAGAGAAAAAAATAACTATAAAATTACTCCATACAACCCAAGTCTTCTGACGCCATACGATCACTCTGTGAGTGGAAAAAAAACGTTGTAAAAAATTGTATCCATTATTTAATGCAAATCGAGTCTTCCTCCATTGTATTGAGCTTCCACATTAGGATTAAGATTGTACTATTTTTGATTCTTCTTATTGGTCCTATTCTTTATTGATTCCCTTATCAATTCATCCTGTATACATTTTCAGGGGCAAAAGACTACATACAGTTTTAGTGGAGTTAACCTTGTTTTATTACTCAAGACAGATATAGAGTTACTCCTGTCTCAGAATTACTTTTCAAAACAGCTAAGTCACATCTGGCATAATGGCATACTTGAGAGAACAAAATACGAGAACCAGTGAAAAACATTAAAGTCATTGGAGGTCAGCATCATAAAACAAAAACAAAATATTTGCCACTGACTGTATTTACCACTTTATTGGGTCATTTGAATTCTCTCTACCCACCTGCTGCTGTAGTGATGTTTGCGGGGGGGAAATCTAGGAGATAATGAGGTTTTGGACCCACAGTGCAATCGTTTGGCTTTAGAACACCTGTATTATCCTGCACAAGCTGTATGGAGTCATTTTATGGCTTTCTTTATTTATCGTTTTTGGAAAGAAACGGTATCCAGCAATTTCTGTTGTTCTGAAGGAGGCTGCCACGGAGCTGCTCTAGCCAACTCGCTGTGTATTAAATGGACACACAGACTTCTAGTCTGGTTATTATATATATTACATAATTTGCACACAATTCTCCAGTGCACCTCCATGATGGTGCCAGCCACAGTTACTAGGAAATTTTGGTTTAGGTTACAACGTGCATGTAAACGTACTGGCCCTCATTTACGAAACGAACGTATGACAGAAAACTGGGCGTACGGTCATTTCTACACAAAGCTCGGCATTTATCAATTTGGACGTGAGCGGAGGCTACGATCAAATCTCACGTCAAGTCTCAACTCTCAACTCGTGTAGCAAGTTTTCCAGTCAGCTGGACTTGCGGTGCAGCATAGTAAATCTGCTGAGTCGAAGAATTGCTATTAGACCATATATTCTGACTGACATCTAAGCATATGCAGCCACATATTCATCACTTCAAAATATGTAGCCTATGGCAAAATATTCTATTTTGTAAAGGCCTACATCGACTATGTGTCATACAGCCTATCCCTAACATAAATAGGTATTTTCAAATTGTTTGCAATTAACAGGACGGGGTTAACAGTTTTCTGGTGTAAGATTAATTTCTCTTTCATTTTGAGATAGCCTACTTGTTTGAGGTCTGACCATTTTTTCTTCACCTAAATGTAAAGAATGGTGATATAAGCTATTATATTACTATTATATATATAGGCTGTACATATCACAGATGTATAAATGAAATATTCAAACCTCAGCTGGAGTTTGATTGTCGACGGCAACGCTGTTGACCGCAGCAGTGATTTCTTTCCATGCTGCATTTTTCCAACTTCCTTTGATGCCACTTTTCAGCCTGCCAAATAGAACTAATTGGTTCAGTTGGCCTTTGCGACGTTAGAGTTTCTATTTGGAGGTCGGAGAAGTTTCTCTTCTTGGACGTATTGTGCATCTCCATGTGGTAAACTCTGGGGGCGAGGCCTCTAAACCGAGAATATCTAGGGGCGTGATATTTAAATGGCGATTGTTTTCAGCCTCCACATTTATCAACGCCCGATCATTCTTACGCTGTGATCGGAGAGATACGAACGTTTCATGAATCACACGTGAACCCTGTCGTGAGATGATTTCTGCGCTGGTTTCTACGTTAGATTGATAAATGAGGGCCACTGTGTATGAGGCCAGAGGTGTGGGAATAACTAGTGTATCCCATGTCTGCATCCCATAAGGTAGGCAGCCACATACTTCACAGCACCAAGGTAATGAGAGAAACAGATGAGTTCATTCATTTTTTTTTAGTTTAGTAGTTTAGAGTAGCTTGTAGGTTAAACAGATTCTCAGTGCAAGGCATGCTATTGGACACCCTGAACAATGTCTGATTCAAGGCAAACATCTATACAGCTATTGTCTTTATCAGCTGAAGCCATTTCTGTCCCAGGGCCAATAAGTGAGTGACGGCTAAACTTGATATTATGACATATTTCTTATCAATGTGTGCAACCGTGTGTGTGTACTTGCACTATAGGGAGGAGAGAAAAGAAAGAAAGAAAGTAAGTTGCAGTGGACACGTGCAGAACCTCCATTACAACAGTTTGTTTGTGCCATGTGGGCTGAATATTTCCTTTTATGCCAGCCAGGCCAGATAACCCAGAGGTCATTTCTCCTCACGAAGTCTATTAATGTCTAATCTCCTCACAGAGGAGTTGATATTAAACCTGGCCAGACATTCATACCAGCTTGCCAGTGACTTTTTATTGAGGAAAAAAGTCATCAATGGCACCAACACTGAAGGAAAAATTGGAACAAGGCACTTTTGGATATGTATAAAATGATTAATATATCACACAGTTTACAGCAGTTCACAGCTTTCCCAAAATTGCTACCAGAACAGGATAAATCAGGTAGAGCAGATGGCAGAAATCAAGAGTGAAAACAGTAAGATGTTTCCATGCCAAAGTAACCTGTTTAATATGGGAGTATGCCACACATTTTAACCAGACTTCAATGTCTAGTGTCTATTATGGGTTAGTGTTATGTGTATTTTATGCGGATTGTATGTTTTCAATTGTAACCTGGCAAGGGACTGCAGATGAAAATCAGCTCTAAGCTAAATGTGGAACAATACATCAAATGATAACATTTATGTTTAACGTTGCACATGGTCCCTTACAAATAAATAAAATAAAATAGATAATGTAGGGCTTTTTTTTTTTTTCTCACTTGAGTTTTTATTGAGTTTTCACAAAGATATAGACAGAGCAGCAACATCAGCAGCACATCAGCATCAACACAAAAAAATAGTACAGTAAAATACACAAACAAATAAAAATAAAAATAACAATGAATAGTTGTCTGGAAATATTTCAATATTCATACAAATCTATTTTATTAGGCATTCATTTAGTCGGTGTCATGTCTCATAAATGTTCAATTTTTCCCAGTTCTTTTTAAATGTATTCTCTTTGACTCTCAAAAGGTACGTCAACTTTTCCATAACAAAAATGTCTCGGACAATTTCCAGCCACTGTTCCTGTTTTGGAGTGTTTACATTAAGCCAATTTCTGGTAACGGCTTTCTTACTTGCTGCAAGTAAAACTTTAGTCAAGTAGAGATCTTCTCTCATCACAACATCTTCAATGTTCCCAAGATACATCACGGGGCAGGTATTTGGAATTTCATATCCCAAAATATTTTTAACAACCGCATTGCCATTTTCCCAATATAGCCTCATCTTTGTACAATTCCAGAAAATATGCGAGTGGTCAGCCTGCATGCTCCCACACAGCCTCTAACATTGTTGTTGTGCAGCAAGTTGCCTGCTTTTTATTTTGGGTGTTATGAAAAAGCGAGTTCAATTCTTCCAGCAGAATTCCCTCCATACTAGTGAGTTTGTGGATGTACGTTGTGTCTCACACATTTGATACCATTCTTCCTCTGTTATTTGAATCTTTAATGTAGGGCTTTTTGACTGCTTGAGGAGGGGTTTTATAGATTTAGCAGTGGTGCGGGGGGAGAGTTTTCCATACATGTCCAAATCTATCACATAGTCTAAATGGCCATTTAATGGGAATTGGCTCTCTCTTGTCTAGGCCATGAGTGCAGAACGCTTTTTGACTTTTAAAGATTTGACTTTTAAAGATTCTAGATTCAAGCTGTTGATATAACTGATGTGCTTCTATCACCAATTACTTCATTATCTTCTAATACCAGAAACAGACTGGAAACTTTTTTAGACATTCATTCATGAACCATTTGGAAATTTGATAATCAGCAAAGGTAATTACATTATGCTAATTTAATAAATTAAAAGGTCACTTTTATTGACAATAGGGCTACATCCTTGTTGAATAGATGTATTGTGTTGGCACCAAATGACATTTTGCTGATCTTTGGAACAGCAAGTAACTGATGCATTAACACATGTAATTTGTTAATTAGTTTACTTTTGCTTATAGATACATTTTCCCATTTCAAGCTGATTACATTTGAATGACACCAACATTGTGCCATATGATAATGTCATTGGGTACCTACCTCATAGAAAAGATGACACACAAGATTCATTTCAGAGATGGGCTTTCAGTCTTCTCAATCTTCTTTGCCCTGCTGTTTGTTTGCAATGGTGGAAAGTAACTAAGTACATTTACTCAAGTACTGTACTTAAGTACAATTTTGAGATACTTGTACTTTACTTGAGTATTTCCATTTGATGCTACTTTATACTTCCACTCCACTACATTTCAGAGGGAAATATTGTACTTTCTACTCCACTACATTTATTTGACAGCTTTAGTCAATTTTCAGATGGAGATTTGACACAATGGATAATATAACAAGCTTTTAAAATACAACACATTGTTAAAGATGAAACCAGTGGTTTCCAACCTTTTTGGCTTTTGCCGTCTTACAAAAAGCAGTGTGTAGTCGGGTCACATTTCAGATGTCTATGAGTTGTTAACAGCTCCACCAAATAGTGATTTTTCCCTCTAAACCTCACATGGTTTCATTTCAATAAATGTTCAAATGATCCAATATTTCAGCAAAAATCAAAGATTAGAGAAAAAGTCCAAAAACTGAAAACAGATTTGTGTATCAGAACTTTGTTTTGTCTTCTTTCCTCTCCCATTAATCATATCACGGCCCCTCAGATTTATCTGGTGACCCTTTGGAGGGGCCTGACCCCTAGGTTGGGAACCACTGGACTAAACTAGCTAACTGTATATAAAGTAGTTCAAACTAGCTCCACCTCCAGCAGCTACAACAGTAACATGCTGCTTACACACTGATGCTTCAGTATTAATAATCTAGTGATGTCATATATAATAAAATATCAGTCAGAGGGACCAAACCACTACTTTTACTTTAATACTTTAACTACATTTTGCTGCTACTACTTATGTACTTTTACTTAAGTAGGATTTTTCATGCAGGACTTCTACTTGTAATGGAGTATTTTTACATTGCTGAATTGGTACACTTACTTTTACTTAAGTAAAGGATCAGAGTACTTCTTCCACCACTGCTTGTTTGTCTCCCTGGTTGAAGTGGGGGTGGGAGACCAGAGGCCTTGTTTACAAAAACACTTATGGATCAAACTGTGCATAAACCAATAAAAAAAAAAAAAAAGAGTTCAACTTCTTCATGGCTCACTCTCAAGACCACCTGAAAGTTCACACATTCATTTTGTCATCACCGTTGGTAACATGATAACATATCTGTTTTGTTATCATCTTTGGTAACATTACATAATGAGTTCAGCAGCTAATGGGTCCAGCTTGTCAAGTGGAGTTCACACAGGTTTTTATGTTGCTGAACAAAATAACAGCAAAGAGGGAGACTGAGATCTTGTTGTAATGAAGTTGATATCAGGGTGACAGCTTCTGAATATAGTATAGTTTGCTAGTTAGTATTAGTATCAATTAAGGTTTAAGATTTACTGTAATTTGATGTGCAGCTCTGGACTGACAACCTTCTCCCAAATAGTTCACTTGCTGATCATGCATTTTCTAAAGTAGAAATGAACCTGTTTTGAATGGGATTGGTAGGAACCTGGTTCCTTACACAGCATACTATAGAGCAGCAGTGGTTCTCAACGTGGGATCCGGGGACCACCAGGGGTCCTTGAGGAGGTTCCAGGGGGTCCCCAGAAAATGGATGAATTGTTAAACTTCACCATTATTTAATTTACAACACAGTTATAGAATGTAGAAGAACGACTGTTTTGATTATAGTTTCACTGTTATCTCTCTACCTACAATAGAGATAGTCATGGAATTCTGGACAAAATCATATCTAACTAATAAAAATATCCTCAGATTTGGGTCCGAGAGACAAAATCTCATCAAATGGGGGTCTGTGGCCCTAATGTGGACTGAATTTGCAGTCCTTGGTATGAAAAAGGTTGAGAATCACTGCTATAGAGTCATTTGGGCAGATATACAAGAGGTTAGAGGCAATGCCTTCAGTAGTTAAAAGTGATTTGTGTCTGGAAAAAGGTCAAGATTCTATGTATTGATCACTGCAAATTAAAACAACTGCCATGTCACCCATAGGGTCAGACTCCAAGGAAAAGAGTCTGTGTGGCTTGTTCTGCGCCTCCTCTTTTCCTCAGTGCTCATTGTGCCGAGCTCTCCCTCTGTTCATGATAATGAACAAATTGAGCGCACCCTGGGACAAATAACGTGACCTCGATGGTAAAAAACAGAGCTCTTACCCCCGTCCCAACCGAGTCTACCCCCCGCCGCAAATCCGCCTCGCATTGTAACGGCCAGACAAATGCAGAGGAACAAGTGGGCGATTCATGCTTGGAGAGGGACATTGGCAGCTGCTTCCATCATTTCATTCCCATGGCTGAGACAGAGGGAGGATTGTAACAATTGAGTCGCTTCCTCAGCCAGAAGTGGGCCACCAGAGGGTCATGGACTGCCCTGCTTAGAGTTTTACACCGATATTTTAGACCGGACCGAATGATCAGGTGATGATCCAGCCAGCACCCCTCTCTCTCCTCACCCACCCATCATCATCCTGTCCTCCCTTCTCTGACAAAGAGATGATGAGTGAAGGAGGAGAGCAATGAGTATGGATGACCATGACACTTGGCTACTTTTTAAGTGGTTGACCCTGTGGTTGTATTGGCAAACCATGAGGTTTTGAAAATGGGCTCTGTTGGGCCAACACTACTATTGAACTATGAGAGAGAGAGAGAGAGAAAAGAGAAACACATTGCTTCAAAGCCACTAGCAGGCTACACTGAATTCATTTCGGAATATCAAGAAAACGGGAGCGCAACTGAGAAGGACTATATGCAGGTAAGCAAGCTAGCTAGTTATGGATAGATAGATAGAGCTGACTTTAGTGCTTAACTGAATCAAACCTCTCTGTTTTTAATACCACTTAACGTTAATACTTAATACGTTAGTAACTTACTTCAATACAGCCACCAGATGGCGACGAAGAGCCAGAGCTCCCACCATAGAGCTCCAGTCTGTCTGGACTGAAATGGCTGGTGAAAATCCCCGGAAGATCGCTATGAGTCAGAAACAGTCTCAAAGTTATGGTAGAAACGTGAGTAACTAAATTCTGCCGTTTTTGGCGAAAATAACATAAGCCTTGGTGAAATATTTTGGCAAGAACATAGATTTTTGTCAGTGTGACTGTAAAATGTGAAGTTTGACTGCTACGTTTCTCCGGAAATGGCGGACGTTGTATCGTTCCAATCGTGGTGTGTTTAGTGTCATTGGAAAGCTCGGAATTTCTACTTTCCAGCGATACCAAGCAAGCATGTTATTGTAGACTGACGAGAAAATTATCCCGGATCTTTTGATCACAACTTGCTCTTATATTTACGAAGTTTATATTTGTACGACTTTATTGTTAAAATACTTCGTAATAAGACATAGTTTGGACAACATACAATTGGTTTACGGATTCTGAAAGCTGAAGACCCCATGTTTTCAAAACAGTATAACATTCATATCTTCTATTAATATTTGTAGGCTCCAAATTAGGGCTGGGTAATATATCGATATTATATCGATATCGTGATATGAGACTACATATGGTCTTAGATTTTGGATATAGTAATATCGTGATATGGCATAAGTGTTGTCTTTTCCTGATTTTAAAGGCTGCATTACAGTAAAGTGATGTCATTTTCTGAACTTACCAGACTGCTCTAGCTGTTCTATTATTTCCCTTTACCCACTTAGTCATTATATCCACATTACTGATGATTATTTCTCAAAAATCTCATTGTCGCAATATCAATATCGAGGTATTTGGTCAAAAATATTGTCCATATCGCCCAGCCCTACTTACAACTGAACATTTAGCCCACTTCGTAGAAAATACCGAGATATATATTGTGTATCGCCATTCAGCCTAAAAATATGATTTTTGGTCCATATCGCCCAGCCCTACTCCAAATCCTCTTATTTCACTCAATGGCCTTTGTGCCCTGGCATGTGGCCTTTGTGCCCTAAAAAATTTTGTGACACCGAAGGGCAAATGGCCTTGCCCCTAAAATGACAAAATTCCAAGCCTGCTTCTCACACACACACACACACACACACACACACACAAAACAGCAACAACCACAGCAATAACAGCAACAGCACACCAACCTCAAGAAGACATGACACACTCCGAGCAACTCTATAGACACAGTAGAAAAAGCATTCAGATACAGTCAGTCCTTCCTCCCCCCACTCACATACGGCCCCACCCAGCCCCCAGACACTCCTGAAAGACTTACAGTAACATCATTCCCCAAAGAACAGTAAGCATACTCCACTCTGAGACACCACGCCCCTCAACATGGGCAACAGGACATTAAGCAAGATACTTGCACCTTTTATGGACAGTAAAAGAAGTGATGAAGTGGAGTGTTTTATTTTATTTTTATTTCTTTGTTGCTTCTGTTTTGGTTTCTCTCCTCCCGTATACCCAACTCCAATAAATTTTGTGTAATTGAGCGTATTGATTTTTATCTAATACTTCTATTGAAACTCAATGTATATGTCACTATATTGTTATGCTCTTAGTTACTTTAATTTGATTTTTTTTATACATGTAGCTGGGGTTATGGGTGGGAAACTTGATGTGTGGGGAGGGAAAAAAAAAAATGAAAGATGAAACATCTGTAACTACTTCTGTCCATTGGCATGTTGGTCTCTAATAAAAATAATTATTAAAAAGAAAAAAAAGAAGTGGAGAGCACAGGCCCCAAAACAAACATTTCAGTGTTAGAGAGAGAGAGAGAGAGAGAGAGAGAGAGAACCTCACTCACAAAAACAACATCTGGTCACCCCGAAAGCATCCTTTGAAAGGATTTGAAATGATTGACATAGACCTTGTCAGGCCATTAGACCACAGCGCACGAGGATATCGATTTGTGCTGGTCATGGTCTATTATGCAGTGCAATATCCCGAAACAATGGCTCTGCATAACTTATGTGCCAAGAGTGTTGCAGTGGCCCTGTTTCATATTATCTACCAGTCCAAAATCTCCAAAGATATTCTGTCCAGCCAAGGCACATCATTTATTACACTCCAGGGACTGTACAGATTATTTCAACCCTGATCTCACACAAATACGTGAAATGAACACAACTAGTTGGTGCTTGAAATTGCGTGTTCCCGGAACGGAAAGCGGTGTACATCGCACGCGTTTGATTGAGTTGTACGCATCACCCGCAAGTCAATAAAGTGCATTTCCACGCTTGTCAGACGCAAGCGGATCCGGCATAAATAAACCAGACGCGGAAAAAGAACGGAGCGGCCCAAACTGCCGTGCGGGTTTCCGGACGGCAAACGTGCCTGTACCGCAACAGCAATGTCTAGGCACAGCTCTACAGAAAAATTAGCAAATGTTAGCTTAGCCTACAAGCTAATGAGGCTAACTATAAATACTTTGCGATCGCCACATTCTGTCATCCAATCCAACGTAATACCATGATAGCTGTGTCATTAAATTACGTGTTTTGACAGATTTAATATAGTGCTGTGCTCCGTACAACCTACCGTGGGCACAATCCTCTCGTACTGGCACAGAGCTGACGTCACAACCGGAATTTATATGCCGAGGAGAGGCCCGCCGACCAATGAGAATCCATAACACATATACAACCTAAATGTGACTGGTTAATATTCTGGCAAGTGAAATCAACAAGAAAACTCTGTTACACCTACATATCTGTGTTCCAGTAGACACTGGGAGAGAACCAGGGAGATGCATGGCTGTACAACGAGCCTAAAAAGACTACTTGTTTTTGCACTGAAAAACCTATCCCAGCAAGGGAAACATTTATTTAGAGTGTGGACTTAACCCCCAAAAGGGGAATAGTGACTCCAGCACCATTGGTACATAATCTAGGTTGTTTGATTTGTTTGGCACCAAATAAATGTACTTGCAACCATAAGCACCTCTCCAGTCTTTCCTGGATAAAACTGAGTCAAAGGACTAGTGATGTATGAGCTACTGACCAGAAATCATTCAATACCTTGGGGGTTTTACACATACTATTTGGTCAATAATGCCGCAGAGATTCTATAAATGTGTTAAACACCAGACCACAGATGTATTATAAAACATCTCATAATCACTACAAGGAATTATTCTGGAAGTTTGAGTAGTGCTATAATTAGTCAAGGCGTAGTCGTGGAGAGGAGGGGTTTCAGTTTGGTGGGCTTAGGATTGCGTCACTGCTTTTTGCAGATGACGTGGTCCTGATGGCATCATCGGTCTGTGACCTTCAACACTTACTGGATCGGTTTGCAGCTGGGTGTGAAGCGGCTGGGATGAGGATCAGCACCTCTAAATCTAAGGCCATGGTTCTCAGTAGGAAACCGGTGGATTGCCCACTTCGAGTTGGGAATGAGTCCTTACCCCAAGTGAGGGAGTTCAAGTATCTCGGGGTCTTGTTCTCGAGTGAGGGGACCATGGAGCGGGAGATGGGCCGGAGAATCGGAGCAGCGGGAGCGGTACTGCGTTCGCTTTACCGCACCGTTGTGACAAAAAGAGAGCCGAGCCAGAAGGCAAAGCTCTCGATCTACCGGGCAATCTTCATCCCAACCCTCACCTATGGTCATGAACTATGGGTCATGACCGAAAGGACGAGATCGTGGATACGAGTGGCCGAAATGGTTTCCTCAGGAGGGTGGCTGGCATCTCCCTTAGGGATAGGGTGAGAAGCTCGGTCACCCGTGAGGGACTCAGAGTAGAGCCGCTGCTCCTTCGCATAGAAAGGAGCCAGTTGAGGTGGTTCGGGCATCAAGTGAGGATGCCTCCTGGTCGCCTCCCTAGGGAGGTTTTCTAGGCACGTCCAGCTGGGAGGAGGCCACGGGGCAGACCGAGGACCAGGTGGAGGGATTACATCTCCACGCTGGCCTGGGAATGCCTTGGGATTTTCCAGTCAGAGCTGGTTAATGTGGCCAGGGAAAGGGAAGTCTGGGGCCCCCTGCTAGAACTGCTACCTCCGCGACCTGACCTCGGATAAGCGGTTGAAGATGGATGGATGGATGGATAAAATTAGTCCCAGCTCAGAGTTGCTCATGAGAAGTAGTTATGAGGCTTCCTGCACACACTTTCAGCAAGGAGTATAATTTCTACTTTTAGATATATGACATGGTTTTATGACATTCTGAGACACAAATTGAAATTATGATGACAGTCCTTCTTGATTGTTGTCGCTAAGGAACACACTGAAAGATCTATATTTAGGTAATTTAACGCAGTAATAAAATGTAGAAAATAGCACAACTCATAGGTATATATAATAACTTGTAGGCTAAGTCATTTGTTACCAAAACTAATAAATAAGTCTCAAAATTACAAACCTATTAATTGACCTATACCTACACAAATCATAGCTCGTCTTCTAAATAGGTAACACCAATAGAGGTTGATCCAGCACTGTATTTTGCACTCATTATAGAGATTATTAAGGTTGCAGGCCTATCTATTTTTGCTGTAAGAAGTCCCTACACATTGAGCGTGACTATAAGTAGGCTATAATAATTAAGGACCATGCTTTGGCAGCGCTTTCGAGTGGTGGGGAAATGAACGAATGCGTGTACTAGTTTCCTCAGGCTGACAACACGACCTCAGATCAGTCCTCTTTCTAACAGGAAAGTCTAAAGCCTGTAGGATAATTTACCCTAACAAGATTCTAAAGAATATAGACTGATTATGAGAAGACTCGCCTAGCGTCTAACTGCCTCCATCCTAAGGCCTACCCTTCTGACACAGCTTTGGTAGAGTGAGAATGGCTGATTGAATGGGAGGAGGGGCATGGATTGTGGTGGCATGTCATATTGTCGGGGACGTGTCTAAAGGGATGGCATGGGGTGGCACCAGCCCCCACTGCAATATGATTGACAGCACAGTAAGTGCGGCATCAACAACACCAAGTCTCTGTTCGTGGTATGTATACCCTCAATTATATATTTAGAAATATTTGGACTGGGCTCATTCTCTGCTGCAATAGGCATAGGTGAACTCCAGCTAACTAGCTAGTTAGTTAGACCAGTGGTTCTCAATATGAGGTCCGGGGACCACCAGGGGCCCTTGAGGGGGTTCCAGGGGGTCCCCAGCAAATTGGTGAATTGTTAAACTTCACCATTATTTCATTAGAGAATGTAGAAGAATGACTGTTTTGATCATAGTTTCACTGTTATCTCTCTACCTACAATACAGATAGTCATGGAATTCTGGACAAAATCATATCTAACAATAAAAATATTCTCAAATTTGGGTCCAAGAGACAAAATCTCATCAAATCGGGTCCATGGCTCTAATGTGGACTAAATTAAGGGTCCTTGATTTGAAAAAAGTTGAGAATCACTGAGTTAGACAACATAACATTAGCTAGCTAACTTCAGGCAGACTAACGGTAACGTTACTTTCCCTTGTCATTCAGCGTTGCTGAATTTTGCAGATTTGATTCAAATGAAATTATGATCACTGTAGGAAATGGCCAGACCAGATTTTAGGCAGTGTTTCCAAATCAGATTGAGCTGGATTTCTCATTTGTTTGGTTTAAAGAGGCCTGTATAAGCATTATCTCTTGTGTGCCTAGAACATTCTGTCCAGGGTGTTTTTCCAGCACCAATACACACATGCTTACACACACACACACACACACACACACACGCACACACATGCACAGACGCACACACACACACACATGCACAGACACACACACACACACAGTGCAGGATCTCCAGTGCCAATTACAAATGGGTGTTGTTTATCAGCATGTCTGGTCAGAGTTCTCCATCTCCAATTATGCGATGCTGTGTGAATGCCTGTCTAGCCTGCTGGCCTCTATTTTGAACGGCTTCCCACTCTGAGCCACTGTGCTGGCAGCCATGCAGAGCCTGTCTGTCTGTGTGTCTGGGCTGGTTAGGATGACCTCTGCTAATCCATCGTCTGGAGGGGAGGAGCAGGACGGAGACCAGACTTTGCCCCCGACTCATGCCCTCTGTGCCAGCACACTGCTGACCATGTGTGTTGTGTGTGTGTGTTTGTTTTTGTGTTCACAAGTGTGTGTCCTTGTGTGTAAGAGAGAGAAAGAAAGAGAGAAAGTGTGTGTGTGTGGCTTTTGACACTGTTGATCACAACATTTTACTAAATAGACTTGAAAATTATATTGGCCAATCTGTTCATCTGAAAAACTCAACATTTTCTGTGGGGTCCCACAAGCGTCAATTCTTGGTCCACTACTTTTAAATCTATACGCTCCCTCCTGGTACCACCATAAAGAATCACCATTCCTATGCTGACGATACACAGCTGTATATCTCACGTTCCCCAGATAACCTTAGTCCTGTAAATGAGCTTTTCAGATGCATCAATCACATCGACCACTGGATGTCCGAAAACTTTCTACAACTTAACAAAGAAAAGACTGAGATCCTGGTAGTAGCTCCTAAAGCACAAAGGCAGGAGATCCAATCCATGTTGTCTTCATTGCCTCTGAAGCACAGTGTCAGTATTTGTCAGTATATGTATTTTATGTGTGTGTGTGTGTGTGTGTGGTTGAAAGGGTATTTTATTTATGTGGAGTGTATATACAGTATATGTGGAGAGTTTTATATATGTGTATTGTATTTCCTGTTTATTGTCACTATTTTTGTCTTTTAATGTGAAGCACATTGATCTTACCTGTGTATGAAATGTGCTATACAAATAAAATTGACGTGAATTGGCTTGGCAG
Source organism: Centroberyx affinis (assembly GCF_046629955.1). NCBI lineage: Eukaryota > Metazoa > Chordata > Actinopteri > Beryciformes > Berycidae > Centroberyx > Centroberyx affinis. The sequence goes on along the minus strand of NW_027278740.1, from coordinate 133,383 downwards.
CCAAGCCACCAACAAGGTCACCATAGTCACACACACACAGCAGACTTTATGTGGATGAACTCTCTAACTGCCACTCGGCTCTTTCGTATCATTATATAAGGTTACGCCATTTGCACACAGTGTTACTCAGTGTTACATACCGGGTATTTGCCCAGCCCGCAATGCTGTCAGGGGGAGATACTAGAGTCCAGCAGCTGGAAATCATTGGCCAGCTCTGTTTGACTGGACTGTCCACTGTCAGCCTCTGGGTCGATGTATGTGATCATGGCGACACGCAACATTGTGTCACATTTAATGATCCCTCCTCTTCCACCCCCCCCCCCACCCCCCCCCAACACACGCACACACACACACGCACACATACCATCTCTCTCTCTCCTTCTCTCACATGCTCTGCTTATCTCAGGCATTGGAAATGACCGTGAAATCGACAAAGCTATGATGCATAACCTCATTCAACATTGCATAATCTCACTAAGGCAGTTTACAGTACAGCTAGTCAGATGGAACCAGCTAGGAAACGTATATATATTGTCATTCATAGCTGAACGATTAAATCCTCCATACCGAGAGGCTCAAGATTATCTATGCACTAAAATGCCACTACAACTTCTGAAATTAGATATCTAATTATGAGGCTCAGATTACACTTAATAAAACTTGAAACACGGCAGATCCCGCTCCTGAAAATTTTCGATTCAATGTTTTGTCAAGTTCTGCTGTCATTTTTGTTTTATTTTTTGCATCTCACCTACGATTCTTGTCACATTGACTTTATTTATGTGTACATGTAATTGTTTGTGAAATCTATTCCATTTGATTACTAAATGGTACAATAGGGATGGGGCTCTGTTGGAGCAGAAACATGGGGTGGGGGGGGGGGGGGTATATTGTGTTTATCCAACTGTATCTGTGTTTTATTGCATTTTGTATTACTTTAATGCCAATAAAAAGACCTTGAGCAAAAAAAAAAAAAAGTTCTGCTGTCTTTAAGCCAAGAAAAATAATCTGGATGCACCAATTACGAATAACTACAGACCCATATCTGCAAACAACCTGTTAGACATTTTCTAGCAGTTTCAGACCCCATCCATAGTACAGAAACAGCAATCGTAAAAGTTATTAAAGGCCTTAGAATAAACACACTCAAATAAAATAACTATTCTTGTACTTTTGGATGTCGGCGCATCATTCGATATCACTGATCACAACATCCTTTTAGACAGACTGGAACACTGGGTTGGCCTGCTCTTAACTGGTTTAGAACCTTTCAGGGCAGAGATTTCTTTGTGTCGATGATGAGGATTTTGTCTCCAGGAGAGTTGATGTCATGAGTGGCGCTCTGAAGGGCTCCATCCTTGGGCCACTTTAATTTATACATGCTTCTACTGGGACATGGGCATGTGATATGGAAACACAACATACTATACCATAGTTATGCCGACGATACACAACTGTATATCTCTCTTTCTTCCTGCTTAAGTCCTGTACAATCACTGATTAAATGTATTGCAGACAGTAATATATGGATGTCCCAAAACCTTTGCAATTAAACTCTAATAAAAACTGATAAAACTGAAAAAAATCATTATGGGTGCCAAGGCCAAGAGAGAAAAAGTAGCACACTGTTTAAACTTTATGTCTTTATACAATAAGGACCTATACGAAATCTTGGTGTCATTATAGACTCTTGTCTCTTGAAGGAATAGTTCACCCAAAAATGAAAATTCTGTCATCATCTACTCACCCTCATGCCAAATGAAACGCAGGTGAAGTTTGTTAGTCCATATAACACACAGGGAGGTTGCCAGCACAACTTGGTAGCAGCCTTCTCCAAAACAACTGAAGTCAATGGGGACCTGTTCCAAAACAAAAACAGCCAAACAATCACGCTGTGAATAGAAAGACCTATACACCACTGCAAATCAATCAGCTGTAGTTAAGATTTGCACTAAATGATGGTGTAAATATACTGTAGGTCTTTTTGGAACTCTGAAGAACTGGTCCCCACTGACTTCAGTTGTTTTGGAGAAGGCTGCTATGGAGTTGTGCTGGCAACCTCCCTGTGTGTTATATGGACAAACTTCACTTTTGTTTCAACTGGCATGAGGGGGAGGAGATGATGACAGAATTTTCATTTTTGGGTGAACTATTCCTTTAAGTCAGTGGTTTACCATCTGAAAAATATTTCCAAAATATGAGGCTTCCACACTGATCCGTCGGAAAATGGACAGAATTATTGACAGATAAATTTCTGTTTTTTGGAACGTCAACATTCTGGCCGTGGCAGAAGAGACCCTCCTCGACTCTGATTTGCTAAATGGACGGTGACGAATCCGTCCGTCCAGAAAAAGTTCAACTGGGTTGAACTTTCTGTCCGTCAAAACGGATGGAAAAAAAGACGGACGCGTCATCAGTGCTGTCCGGACAAGGGACAGCTCTCGTTGAAAATGAATTGAAATGAACTGAGACGGACAGACACAACGGATCAGTGTGGCCGCGGTTTAACACAAACAGACTCTGAGAAACTAGTGCATACCTTCATTACCAGCAGTCTAGATTACTGCTATGGTCTTCTCACTCCTCTCTGCTGACTCCCACTGAATTCAAGAATAGACTTTAAAGTGTTAGTACTTAAATGAAACCTACAGGCACACATGGTGGTGGAATATTCTGGTGTGAGATGTTTTGCCTATTCCAGAGATAACTACACATTGACCAAAGACAAGTACCACTCTGTTCTGCAGAGGCATGCCATCCCTATGAGGTGCCGTATAGCAGTGGTTCTCAACGTGGGGTCCGGGGACCACCAGTGGTCCTTGAGGGGGTTCCAGGGGGTCCCCAGCAAATTGATGTTAAACTTCATCATCATTTCATTTACAAGAAGTTAACACAATTAGAGAATGTAGAAGAATGACTCTTTTGATCAAAGTTTCACTGTTATCTCTCTACCTACAATTCTGGACAAAATCATATCTAACAACAAAAATATTTTTAGATTTGTGTTCCAGAGAAATCAAATGGGGGTCCATGGCTCAAATGTGGACTAAATTAGGGGTCCTTGATATGAAAAAGGTTGAGAATCATAGCCGTATAGGACATGTGGAAGAGGATTCATTTTCCAGCAGGATAATGACCCTAAACATGCATTGAAGGTATCCCAGGCCTATTTGAAGTCCAAGGAAGAGCAAGGAGTCATCAGACTTCAACCCCATTGAACATCTTTGGGTTGAATGGATTGGATTCTCAAACAAGCACAGATCCTGTACAGACCCATGTGTTCAATTCAATTCAGTACACTGAAGCATTACGACGATTATCGGTTAAATAATTCCACTAACATCACTTAGATACCACAGGTAATAACGTTACCTAATGTTAAAGTTTATAGGGCAACAGAAGATGTGTGGTTATTATACTAATTCTCTCAAAATGAATGCGGTAATGATTTCTTGATGTTAAAATGTATCACATAACCTTTAATACCACCTTTAATAAAAAGCAACTAATGCATTTGCACACTCAGCCTATGTTTGTCTGTTTTTTAGAGTGATAGGGCCTGTTTACTGAGTACACAGCTGGCAGAAGTATGCAGGTTTGTCCCATGGAACATTCCAGTTAAACGTAAAACCATTCACAGAAAGCATGGTATACTTAGAATTACGACCATACCTGGAAAGGAGAGCTGGCCCAGAGTAAAAGGATGCTCATTTTGGAGATGGAGCAACTGTAAGAACTTAGATATTTTCATGCTACTGACATAGGAATATATAACTTATAAGGAAATTTGTTGGTGAAAAGATGAATCAAGTTTGTATCATGTGCTGCCTACATTTCTTACCTCTGTGTAAACTTTGGAAATTGGAATGTGAGCCTCATCTTTAGATATCAGTTAAGAAAGAGCAGTCAATAAATTGTATAATGTTAGAAGTTGTAGTAGAATTTTAGTGCATGGGTAATCTTGAGCCTCTCAGTATTTTTGCTGTATACTTTTGAGACTAGCCTTTTTACATAACTTTGCAACCTTGCAATGCAGGTAATACATCTATTTGAAAATGTAATTGTTTTATTTGCAGATCTGGCCATCTTTGACTGAAAGCTGTACTTTTAAAATCTAGCGGAAACCCTTCAAGTCTACTATTAAAGCTACACATGCCCAAAAAAATGCCAGCCAAGTCCCTAGATTCATTTTCATCAGCTTGCGTGCAAATGTTGTGAAGGCATAGGACCCAACAGTGTAAAATCCTTCATTTCCATGCACTCAATTTCATGAGCTTGCATGCAACTGTTGTAAATGCTTAAGAATCAATAATAATAGTAATTCATGAGTGCGGTACAATATTTCCACTATAGCAGCAGCTATTACTTTTCTGTAATGATGACCCAATAAGGTTTGATGCAACAATTAAGCCAGTCTTGTTTTCACAAGGGAACAGTGAGGCAGTAGTGTGCAGACTTTCTCAGGGGCAAAAACCTGAAAACTTGAAAAAGGCCAGAATACAGGAGGAGTCTGGAGGGCATGGTCCTCTGAGACATTCTGGGGAAAAAAAACTTGAATTCATTGAAAATTTTTTATCATTGATACACAGCACTGATCTCATTCATGTATGCATTGCGTGAAACGCAATTTCAATCAGGAAGACTACTTATCAGAGTACAATCAGAGTCAGTGAACACTTTCCCTCTTTTTCCAGAGAACCAATCAGAGTTAGCCGTCACTTCCCTCTCTTTTTCAAAGAGCCAATCGTCTAAGTGACGGGAGTATAAACACATCACCTACAATGCTATTGTGCTACTCACAGATCTATGCTGTATGCTGCTGTCATTCCAGTTGCTGTGCTTACCTTTGCCCCTCCTCCACCCCACCACCAAGGTCCAGACTCCAGAGGAACTCCCCAGGGGGACGTCCTAATTCCTACGTCTATCCCAGATGTACTCCTAATTTCACGAATGGGAGGAGTTCCTCTATGGAGCTTACGCCAAAGTTTCCATCATGTTTCATGTCATGAATAAAGCTTTTCATTTGAGAATTCATCCTAGTCTCTCCTGTTTGAAATATTATTGTGTTTATGGTGTGTTCATTTTACCTGGCTAACATTAAGATGTTGACAGTGAAAATACTGGCTCTGGTTAGGTGGTTATTCAAAGACACGATGTTTTGAGACAGAACTTGGAAATAATAGAAATTAATATTGTGATTTGCTCTTTCTTAGATTAATTTGCATAAGCTCTTCCATGGTTACCTTGTGACCCTCCTCAAACTTTGCAGCCACCTGGATATGAGAGAATCATACATATAACTAGAAAATTTCAGGAAATTTTGAGTGTGCCTGCTGCTTGGTGCGCATCTCCATCCCTCGCACACACACAAACACAAACAGTATGACAGTATTAAACAGTATTAAACAGTATTAACTGCCGACCTAGCCAATCACGGGCAGGTGTGACAATTTCTGCCCAGAGACCGAGTCACTAGTTGCTATGGACACAGGCCCCCCTGTGGCGGGAAACTTTGAACTAATGTTTCATTAGCACTCACAATAAGCCAAGACTGTCCCCGAACAAATCCCTGTATCTCGAAAAATAAAGCTTGCATCGAAAATGTTTTTTCACTTTGAGCGTCCCAAGACTTCACTGGCGACACTGATGTATGACATGTGTCTGTATGATTTAAACTAAAGGAGCTGTGATAAAATATAAATCACCTTCTTTTCTTCTTCTCACTCTGGGTTTGAGCGGTCAAATTACATGGAAGCGGATGGGAGTGTCGGACAGCACTCCCTGCACAGTTGGGTGATTTATTCAAAAACCGTGGGTCCTATTTCAATGGAAGTAACATTGGGTGAGAGAGGACAAAAATGCCTACAATTTGGTGTATAAATCTTGCTTGTAGAGTGGAAGCTGTGGGACTAAGATGATAATGTTTGGAAGATTTCTGATCAAACTTGAAGGCGTGGAGCTAGAGTGTGTGACGACATCACGTGCTCTAGGTCTGAACATTCCGCGCAATACACACCCATTATAAAATCTGAAACTGTCCAAAAGTCTTATAAAACGTAAACTGCGATTGCGTAAAAACCGTAGTAGCTATTGAAAAGTGTCTTTAGAACCAACAGAGTTCAAAGTCTTGTGACCCGTGTAAACTTTTAATCATGTTTCTGCGACAAAGTATGACCAAGTGGCGTGGCTCCAAAGAGGGGCAGAGAGGGGCAGAGTGTCGCGGCTATGCCGCGACACTCTGCCCAGAGACTGAGTCACTAGTTGCTATGGATACAGGCCCCCCTGTGGCGGGAAACTTTGAACTAATGTTTCATTAGCACTCACAATAAGCCAAGACTGTCCCCGAACAAATCCGTGTATCTCGAAAAGTAAAGCTTGCATCGAAAATGTTTTTTCACTTTGAGCGTCCCAAGACTTCACTGGCGACACTGATGTATGACATGTGTCTGTATGATTTTAAAAAAAGGAGCTGTGATAAAATATAAATCACCTTCTTTTCTTCTTCTCACTCTGGGTTTGAGCGGTCAAATTACATGGAAGCGGATGGGAGTGTCGGACGGCACTCCCTGCCCTTTTGGGCGATTTATTCAAAAACCGTGGGTCCTATTTCAATGTAAGTAACATTGGGTGAGAGAGGACAAAAATGCCTACAATTTGGTGTATAAATTGTCCTTGTAGAGTGGAAGCTGTGGGCCTAAGATGATAATGTTTGGAAGATTTCTGATCAAACTTGAAGGCGTGGAGCTAGAGTGTGTGACGACATCACGTGCTCTAGGTCTGAACATTCTGCGCAATACACACCCATTATAAAATCTGAAACTGTCCAAAAGTCTTATAAAACGTAAACTGCGATTGCGTAAAAACCGTAGTAGCTATTGAAAAGTTTCTTTAGACCAACAGAGTTCAAAGTCTTGTGACCCGTGTAAACTTTTAATTATGTTTCTGCGACAAAGTATGACCAAGTGGCGTGGCTCTAAAGAGCACCGGTTTGATGAATTTCTGCGATTTTTTTTCCGATTCTCCATTCATTTCAATGGGCCGAAAATCGCACGTTTTCGCACTTCGTGCGAAAACTTTACATACAATCTCTAAGAAAAGTCATAGCACTTGATTCCCGATCAAGGCGCACGTTTTGATGTATTTTGAGGGGTGTCGCAACAACGCCCCGAGACTAGTTACGCGCCGAAGTTTTGCAAGGAAGAATAATAATATTAAGTATGAGCAATAATATAAGTGTGCTCCTTTGCATTGCAAAGCAGGCACACTAATTAATTTATTTAATAGAAAAATGCTGTTCTGGTTCAATAAATCTGCCTCTCTATTGAATATATAGTAATTATTCAAAATATTTTTTTAATAACTGTATCAGTGCCAAGTCTAACAAGCAAGGTTAGACCTCATTCAGTTTTTACGTTATATGTATCTCATAATTATGAGATGCTAAGTCATAATTATGAGATGCTAAGTCATATTTATGAGATACTATCTCATAATTATGAGATGCTAAGTCATTATTATGAGATACTTGCTAAGTCATATTTATGAGATGCTATCTCATAATTATGAGATACTAAGTCATAATTATGAGATACTATCTCATAATAAATCACAATAAATCTCATATTTCTGACCTACACCAGCCACTTTATTAGGTGCACCTATGTAGTAGTGGCTAGTCATCTGTTGCTGTAGCCCATTTATCATAAGGGCCACAACTTGCATGTTCAGATGCTCTTCTGCACTCTACTGTTGTAAAGACTGTTACTGGAGCATTTGTGGCCTTTCTGTTAACTTGAACCAGTCTGTCCATTCTCCTCTGACCTCTGACCTATTTCATTAACAAGGTGTTTTTGGAACTGCTGCTCACCGGATGTTTTTGTTTATTACACCATTCTCTGTAAACTCTAGAGACTGTAGTTCATGAAAATCCCAGGAGGGCAGCTGTTTCTGAGATGCTGAACTACCACGTCTGGCACCAACAATCGTATCAATCAATCAAACACGCTTAGATCACGCATCTTGCCCATTCTAATGTTTGGTCAAACCACTTCAGCATGTCTGCATGGTTTATATATTCAGTTGCAGCCACATGATTCACTGTTTGGATGAGCAGGCTATTTGTGTTAACAAGCAGGTGCTCCTAATAAAGTGGCCTTGAGTATCATATTTATAAGATACTATCTCATAATTATGACTTAGCATTTCGTAATTATGAGAAGCTTTCTCATAATTTTGAGATACTAAGTCATACTTATGAGATAGTATCTCATAATTTATGATATCATAAATATCTATCTAATATATATAAATATTATATAAATATTAGGTCATTAGTCAGCTCAGCCAATCAGCAATCATATAACACTAGCCTGTCATCAGCACAGCCAATCAGCATTAATGTAACACTCAAATGTAGTCAGTTCAGCCAATCAGAAGTCATGTAACACTTGCCTGTAGTCAGCTCAACCAATCAGCAGCCATGTAGCACTCACATGTAGTCAGCTCAGCCAATCAGAAGTCATGGAACACTAGCCTGTATTGAGGTCAGCCAATCAGCAATAATGTAACACTAGCCTGTCATCAGCACAGCCAATCAGCAGTAATGTAACACTTGCCTGTAGTCAGCTCATCCAATCAGAAGTCATGTAACACTCACATGTTATCAGCTCAGCCAATGAGAATTCAGGTAACAACTGCCTGTAGTCATCTCAGCCAATCAGCAGTCATGTAACACTAAACTGTAGTCAGCTCAGCCAATCAGCAGCCATGTAACACTCAAATGTAGTCAGCTCAGCCAATCAGAAATCATGCAACACTAGCCTGTAGTCAGCTCAGCCAATCAGCAGTCATGTAACACTCAAATGTAGTCAGCTCAGCCAATCAGAAGTCATGTAAAACTACACTGTAGTCAGCTCAGCCAATCAGCAACCATGTAGCACTCAAATGTAGTCAACTCAGCCAATCAGTAGTCATGTAACACTAGCCTGTAGTCAGCTCAGCCAATCAGAAGTCATGTAACACTAGCCTGTCATCAGCACAGCCAATCAGCAGTAATGTAACACTCGCCTATCCTCAGCTCAGCCAATCAGAAGTCATATAACACTAGCCTGTAGTGAGTTCAACCAATCAGCAGTCATGTAACTGTCATGTAGTTGCCAAACTCCATTCGATCCGCAGAATCCCTCTCTATCCTTAAGAAAAGGCTAAAGACCCAGCTCTTTAGCGAATACCTCCTTTCATAAAAAAAATAAAAAAAATAAATAAATTTTGATGCACTCTACGCATTACCTCATAGCACTACCTTGTAGCACTCCCTCGTAGCACCTATGTCCTGTTGGACCAGAACTTAGCTTGTTGCACTGTCTCGTAGCACCTTTGTCCTATTGGACCAGAACTTAGTTCTATAGCACTTACTCTCGTTGTTCTCTCCTATCTAGAAACTTGCTTGTGTTGTATGCAAATCTCATGTGTAAGTCGCTTTGGATAAAAGGGTCTGCCAAATGTGAAATTGTAAATTGTAATGTAACACTAGACTGTAGTCTGCTCAGCCAATCAGAAGTCATGTAACGCTAGCCTGTAGTGAGTTCAACCAATCAGCAGTCATGTAACACTAGACTGTAGTCTGCTCAGCCAATCAGAAGTCATGTAACGCTAGCCTGTAGTGAGTTCAACCAATCAGCAGTCATGTAACACTAGACTGTATTCTGCTCAGCCAATCAGAAGTCATGTAAAACTCAAATGTAGTCATCTCAGCCAATTAGCAGTAATGTAACACTTGCCTGTAGTCAGCTCAGCCAATCAGCAGTCATGTAACACTCAAATGTAGTCAGCTCAGCCAATCAGAACTCATGTAAAACTACACTGTAGTCAGCTCAGCCAATCAGCAACCAGGTAGCACTCAAATGTAGTCAACTCAGCCAATCAGCAGTCATGTAACACTAACCTGTAGTCAGCTCAGCCAATCAGAAGTCATGTAACACTAGCCTGTCATCAGCACAGCCAATCAGCAGTAATGTAACACTCGCCTATCCTCAGCTCAGCCAATCAGAAGTCATATAACACTAGCCTGTAGTGAGTTCAACCAATCAGCAGTCATGTAACACTAGACTGTAGTCTGCTCAGCCAATCAGAAGTCATGTAACGCTAGCCTGTAGTGAGTTCAACCAATCAGCAGTCATGTAACACTAGACTGTAGTCTGCTCAGCCAATCAGAAGTCATGTAACGCTAGCCTGTAGTGAGTTCAACCAATCAGCAGTCATGTAACACTAGACTGTATTCTGCTCAGCCAATCAGAAGTCATGTAAAACTCAAATGTAGTAATCTCAGCCAATCAGAAGTCATGTAATACTAGACTGTAGTCAGCTCAGCCAATCAGCAGCCATGTAACACCTGTTTGTAGTAAGCTCATCCAATCAGCAGTAATGTAATAATATACTGTAGTCCGCTAAGCCAATCAGAAGCCATGTAGCACTCAAATGTTATCAGCTCAGCCAATGAGATTTCATGTAACAACTGCCTGTAGTCATCTCAGCAAATCAGCAGCCATGTGACACCTATCTGTAGTCAGCTCATCCAATCAGCAGTCATGTAACACTAGACTGTAGTCAGCTCAGCCAATCAGCAGTCATGTAACACTCAAATGTAGTGAACTCAGCCAAACAGAAGTCAGCTCAGCCAATCAGCAGTCATGTAAAACTACACTGTAGTCAGCTCAGCCAAACAGAAGTCAGCTCAGCCAATCAGCAGTCATGTAAAACTACACTGTAGTCAGCTCAGCCAATCAGCAGTCATGGAACACTAGCCTGTATTGAGGTCAGCCAATCAGCAATCATCTAACACTAGCCTGTCATCAGCTCAGCCAATCAGCAGTCATGTAAAACTACAATGTAGTCAGCTCATCCAATCAGAAGTCATGTAACACTCAAATGTAGTCATCTCAGCCAATCAGAAGTCATGTAACACTAGCCTGTCATCAGCACAGCCAATCAGCAGTAATGTAACACTCACCTGTCCTCAGCTCAGCCAATCAGAAGTCATATAACACTAGCCTGTAGTGAGTTCAACCAATCAGCAGTCATGTAACACTCAAATGTACTCAGCTCAGCCAATCAGAAATCATGCAACACTAGCCTGTAGTCAGCTCAGCCAATCAGCAGTCATGTAACACTCAAATGTAGTCAGCTCAGCCAATCAGCAGTCATGTAACACTAGCCTGTAGTCAGCTAAGCCAATCAGAAGTCATGTTTCACTAGCCTGTCATCAGTGCAGCCAATCGGCAGTCATGTAACACTTGCCTGTACTCAGCCAATCAGCAGCCATGTGACACCTATCTGTAGCCAGCTCAGCCAATCAGCAGTCATGGAACACTAGCCTGTATTGAGGTCAGCCAATCAGAAGTCATATAACACTAGCCTGTAGTCAGCTCATCCAATCAGAACTCATGTAACACCCAAATGTAGTGAAATCAGCCAATCAGAAGTCATGTAACACTAGCCTGTCATCAGTGCAGCCAATCAGCAGTCATGTAACACTCGCCTGTACTTAGCTCAGCAAATCAGCAGCCATGTGACACCTATCTGTAGTCAGCTCATCCAATCAGCAGTCATGTAACACTAGACTGTAGTCAGCTCAGCCAATCAGCAGTCATGTAACACTCAAATGTAGTGAACTCAGCCAAACAGAAGTCAGCTCAGCCAATCAGCAGTCATGTAAAACTACACTGTAGTCAGCTCAGCCAAACAGAAGTCAGCTCAGCCAATCAGCAGTCATGTAAAACTACACTGTAGTCAGCTCAGCCAATCAGCAGTCATGGAACACTAGCCTGTATTGAGGTCAGCCAATCAGCAATCATCTAACACTAGCCTGTCATCAGCTCAGCCAATCAGCAGTCATGTAAAACTACAATGTAGTCAGCTCATCCAATCAGAAGTCATGTAACACTAGCCTGTCATCAGCACAGCCAATCAGCAGTAATGTAACACTCACCTGTCCTCAGCTCAGCCAATCAGAAGTCATATAACACTAGCCTGTAGTGAGTTCAACCAATCAGCAGTCATGTAACACTAGACTGTAGTCTGCTCAGCCAATCAGAAGTCATGTAACACTCAAATGTAATCAGCTCAACCAATCAGAAGTCATATAACACTAGCCTGTAGTCAGCTCAGCCAATCAGAAGGCATGTAATACTCAAATGTATTCAGCTCAGGCAATCAGCAGCCATGTAACACCTGCCTGTAGTCAGCTCATCCAATCAGCAGTCATGTAAAACTAGACTGTAGTCAGCTTAGCCAATCAGCAGACATGTAACCCTCAAATGTAGTGAAATCAGCCAATCAGAAGTCATGTAACACTAGCCTGTCATCAGTGCAGCCAATCAGCAGCCACGTTACACTCAAATGTTATCAGCTCAGCCAATGAGAATTCATGTAACAACTGCCTGTAGTAATCTCAGCCAATCAACAGCCATGTAACACCTGCCTGTAGTCAGCTCATCCAATCAGCAGTCATGTAATAATAGACTGTAGTCCGCTCAGCCAATCAGCAGTAATGTAACACTCGCCTGTCCTCAGCTCATCCAATCAGAAATCATATAACACTAGCCTGTAGTGACTTCAACCAATCAGCAGCCATGTAACACTAGCCTGTAGTCAGCTCATCCAATCAGCAGTCATGTAACACTAGACTGTAGTCAGCTCAGCCAATCAGAAGTCATGTAACACTAGCCTCTCATCAGCACAGCCAATCAGCAGTAATGTAACACTCGCCTGTCCTCAGCTCAGCCAATCAGAAGTCATATAACAATAGCCTGTAGTGAGTTCAACCAATCAGCAGTCATGTAACACTGGACTGTAGTCTGCTCAGCCAATCAGAAGTCATGTAACACTCAAATGTAGTCAGCTCAGCCAATGAGAATTCATGTAACAACTGCCTGTTGTCATCTCAGCCAATCAGAAGTCATGTTACACCTGCCTGTAGTCATCTCAGCCAATCAGCAGTCATGTAACACTAGACTGTAGTCAGCTCAGCAAATCAGAAGTCATGTAACACTCAAATGTAGTCAGATCAGCCAATCAGGCTGTAGTCAGCTCAGCCAATCAGAAGTCATGTAACACTAGCCTGTCATCAGCACAGCCAATCAGCAGTAATGTAACACTCGCCTGTCCTCAGCTCACCCAATCAGAAGTCATATAACACTAGCCTGTTGTGAGTTCAACCAATCAGCAGTCATGTAACACTAGACTGTAGTCTGCTTAGCCAATCAGAAGTCATGTAACACTCAAATGTAGTCAGCTCAGCCAATCAGAAGTCATATAACACTAGCCTGTGGTCTGCTCAGCCAATCAGAAGTCATGTAACACTAGCCTGTAGTCAGCTCAGCCAATCAGCAGCCATGTAACACCTGCCTGTCGTCAGCTCATCCAATCAGCAGTCATGTAACACTAGACTGTAGTCAGCTTAGCCAATCAGCAGACATGTAACAATCAAATGTAGTGAAATCAGTCAATCAGAAGTCATGTAAAACTAGCCTGTCATCAGTGCAGCCAATCAGCAGTCATGTGACACCTATCTGTAGTCAGCTCATCCAATCAGCAGTCATGTAACACTAGACTGTAGTCAGCTCAGCCAATCAGCAGCAATGTAACACCTGCCTGTAGTCAGCTCATCCAATCAGCAGGCATGTAACACTCAAATGTAGTGAACTCAGCCAATCAGAAGTCAGCACCGCCAATCAGAAGTCATGTAACACTCAAATGTAGTCAGCTCAGCCAATCAGCAGCCATGTAACACCTGCCTGTCGTCAGCTCATCCAATCAGCAGTCATGTAACACTAGACTGTAGTCAGCTTAGCCAATCAGCAGACATGTAACAATCAAATGTAGTGAAATCAGTCAATCAGAAGTCATGTAAAACTAGCCTGTCATCAGTGCAGCCAATCAGCAGTCATGTAACACTCGCCTGTACTCAGCTCAGCCAATCAGCAGCCATGTGACACCTATCTGTAGTCAGCTCATCCAATCAGAAGTCATGTAACACTCAAATGTAGTCAGCTCAGCCAATCAGAAGTCATGTAACACTAGCCTGTCATCAGCACAGCCAATCAGCAGTAATGTAACACTCGCCTGTCCTCAGCTCATCCAATCAGAAATCATATAACACTAGCCTGTAGTGACTTCAACCAATCAGCAGCCATGTAACACTAGCCTGTAGTCAGCTCATCCAATCAGCAGTCATGTAACACTAGACTGTAGTCAGCTCAGCCAATCAGAAGTCATGTAACACTAGCCTCTCATCAGCACAGCCAATCAGCAGTAATGTAACACTCGCCTGTCCTCAGCTCAGCCAATCAGAAGTCATATAACAATAGCCTGAGTGAGTTTAACCAATCAGCAGTCCTGTAACACTAGACTGTAGTCTGCTCAGCCAATAAGAAGTCATGTGACACTCAAATGTAGTCAGCTCAGCCAATCAGAAGTCATATAACACTAGCCTGTAGACAGCTCAGCCAATCAGAAGTCATGTAACACTCAAATGTAGTCAGCTCAGCCAATCAGAAGTCATATAACACTAGCCTGTAGTCATCTCAGCCAATCAGAAGTCATGTAACACTAGCCTGTAGTCAGCTCAGCCAATCAGCAGCCGTGTAACACCAGCCTGTAGTCAGCTCATCAAATCAGCAGACATGTAACACTAGCCTGTAGTCAGCTCAGCCAATCAGCAGACATGTAACACTCAGATGTAGTGAAATCAGCCAATCAGAAGTCATGTAACACTAGCCTGTCATCAGTGCAGCCAATCAGCAGTCATGTAACACTCACCTGTACTCAGCTCAGCCAACCAGAAGTCATATAACACTAGCCTGTAGTGACTTCAACCAATCAGCAGCCATGTAACACTCAAATGTAGTGAAATCAGCCAATCAGAAGTCATGTAACACTAGCCTGTCATCAGTGCAGCCAATCAGCAGTCATGTAACACTCGCCTGTACTCAGCTCAGTCAATCTGCAGCCATGTGACACCTATCTGTATTCAGCTCATCCAATCAGCAGTCATGTAACACTAGACTGTAGTCAGCTCAGCCAATCAGCAGCCATGTAACACTCAAATGTAGTGAACTCAGCCAATCAGAAGTCAGCTCAGCTAATCAGTCAGCTCAGCCAATCAGCAGTCATGCAACACTCAAATGTAGTCAACTCAGCCAATCAGCAGTCATGTAACACTAGCCTGTAGTCAGCTTAGCCAATCAGCAGTCATGCAACACTCAAATGTAGTCAACTCAGCCAATCAGCAGTCATGTAACACTAGCCTGTAGTCAGCTCAGCCAACCAGCAGCCGTGTAACACCTGACTGTAGTCAGCTCAGCCAATCAGCAGCCATGTAACACTAGCCTGTAGTCAGCTCAGCCAATCAGCAGTCATGTAACACTTGTCTGTAGTCAGCTCAGCCAATCAGCAGTCATGTAAAACTACACTGTAGTCAGCTCAGCCAATCAGCAGTCATGTAAGACTTGCCTGTAGTCAGCTCAGCCAATCAGCAATCATGTAACACTCGCCTGTCCTCAGCTCATCCAAACAGAAGTCATATAACACTAGCCTGTAGTGAGTTCAACCAATCAGCAGCCATGTAACACTAGCCTGTAGTCAGCTCAGCCAATCATAAATCATGTAAAACTACACTGTAGTCAGCTCAGCCAATCAGCAGTCATGTAATACTAGCCTGTAGTCAGCTCAGCCAATCATAAGTCATGTAACACTAGCCTGTTGTCAGCTCAGCCAATCATAAATCATATAATACTAGACTGTAGTTCACTTAAATATAACATCATAAATAAATTGTCAACCTCTGGAAAATACTGGAATAAGACAGAACAAATCACGGTCCATATTGACTCATTAAGGAATGCAACATCTTGCTCTTCATTAAGTGAAGATTCCATATTATAGGGGACAGGTGACAGCCTTAGCACTGTCTAACAGGGCCCAGATCTACTAAGAGATGAGAAAAGAAGTCATGACTTAGATGGAAGAAGAAGATGGCATGACTTAAGAAGACGCACTAAAGCCAAATTGGCATACAAGAAATCAGCACAGTCGACAGGTGGGGGACCCCCTGAAACAGTATCTTTAAAGGAATAGTTCACCCAAAAATTAAATTTCTGTCATCATCTACTCACCCTCATGCAAAATGAAACACAGGTGAAATTTGTCAGTCCATATAAGACACAGGGAGGTTGCCAGCACAACTTGGTAGCAGCCTTCTCCAAAACAGCTGAAGTCAATGGGGACCTGTTCTTTAGAGTTCCAAAACAAAAACAGCCAAACAATCACACTGTGAATAGAAAGACCTATACACCATTATTTGTTGCAAATCAATCAGCTGTAGTTAAGATTTGCACTAAATGATGGTGTAGATATACTGTAGGTCTTTTTGGAACTCTGGCAACTTTGGCGGCACTCTTTTCCGAGTCCTTTTGTAATGCAACAATCTGAATCAACTCACATCTGAAGCCAAATGTGCTGAATCGTTCATTTGCCTGTCATAATTGAGAAATGAACACTGGCATTGTTCTGCCCAGCTCAACCGTAGGGATTTGGCGCCAGGTCCCTACTGTGGCCACCCTATGTCTCCCTATTTATAGGTCACTTCTAGTCAATAGTGCTACCTTTCTTGTATGGTATGCTGTCTGTGCCCTCTGCCCTCAGAAAACCTTGACATGCTGTTCATCCTTGTAATGCATTTCCACATTCATGGGGTCTGCCCATTCTAGGAATATCATTGATATAACAACAAAGGGACTTTCCAGGAAAAGGGGGGTTTTCCATCAACACAGCTAATGAAAGCCGCGCTTACTTGAAAAAGCCCGGCTTGAATTAACGTTGATTCTCACTTCAGGCTCGAGCCGTTCCACTAACACAATCCAGCCATGTCTAGTCAACGTTAACTCTAACCAGGCTTGAATAATCTTGCATTGTGAGCGCGCATGGAGTACATAAGCAGCCCAGAAGAGTCGATTGTCGAAAAGACGATATATGTCGCAAAAAGAAGGGAAAACGAGAGCTGTGTTCTTCTCAGCGGCTGGAATTATATGAGTTATATAGAATTATACGAGGAATATAAAGGGTCGTCACCAAAAAGGGCAATACTGCCGCAATCAACAAAGCGAAGGAGATGGCTTTGGCAAAAAAATTGTAGACAGACTAAATGCGTAAATTATACAGGCATACTTATTGTTTCATTTGTATTTATTAATAAATGAACATTCAGATACAGTAAGGCTGTGTGGCTATATTATCAGTAGGCTAGATAATATCAGATGTATGTTTAAAATAATGGTGTAGGCTAACTTAGGAGAACCGACATAACTACAATGCATTTACAATTAGCCAACCCAATTATGCAATTAGCCTAATTGGGTGAGGTGTGTGAAGCCCCTCTGACCTAGTGACCCTTGGCCTTTATTCATTCTTCACTGTTACATCTCAACAGGAGCCATCTCAATAGTCAGAAACAAACATGGCAACAAGTGAAAATTGAATACAAAAACATTTTCCAGAGTGGCAGGTAGCCTATAATGAAATGTGAAATGTATTTGTTAAAATAGTTGTTGAGCTGTAAATATGTACCATTGTAGCCACCAAAAAAAAGGGGGGAGCTCCACCAGTAGCAGTGGCATCCGTCGCTGACGACTACTACTAGCCAATCAGAGGCAGAGTAGGGCGGGTCTTCGCAGGATGAGGGTGGGAAATGAAATAAGGCTCTTTTTTAATCAAACCACATGTTCTTTTTTAACTCTTTTTATGTTCAGCACTTGGAGTTGCATTTGATGTATGACTTGTGCTATATAAATAAAGTTTGATTGATTGATTTTGGAGACAGTGAAAGTGGTAAGACATGATTTTCATGACTTATTTTTATGAATATGGTCTTTGGATCTAAAGTAAACACATTCATGCTTGGTCATATTGTGAGAAAAAGGTCTGAACTTATGTTCCCGAACACGGACATGACATAAGTGATGCCAGCGCGAAAATACACGTGACGGAACTGTCTTTTGGGAGTCTGTTTCTGCCCGTCAGACATTCTTTGACACACAGCTAAATTAAGCTTGACAGTTAGCCTGCTGCGGAGCAGGCTAGTTCTGCGGTACAAGTTACCATGGTTACTGAGCAGGGAATCATATAAGCCACGGTAATGGAACGGAACTCTCACTCAAATTAGCGAGACTTATCAAAATAAGCCAGGCTTTTCCTTTATCCGCCTTGATGGAATACCCCCCTGCTCTTTAGAGTTCCAAAACAAAAACAGCCAAACAATCATACTGTGAATAGAAAGACCTATACACCATTATTTGTTGCAAATCAATCAGCTGTAGTTAAGATTTGCACTAAATGATGGTGTAAATATACTGTAGGTCTTTTTGGAACTCTGAAGAACTGGTCCCCACTGACTTCAGTTGTTTTGGAGAAGGCTGCTATGGAGTTGTGCTGGCAACCTCCCTGTGTGTTATATGGACAAACTTCACCTGTGTTTCAGCTGGCATGAGGGGGAGGAGATGATGAGAGAATTTTCATTTTTGGGTGAACTATTCCTTTAATAATAACAAAGGGGAGACTTGCACTGCTCACTTCACTGAGGCCAACTCTGCAGAACAGAAATAGCATAAAACTGTAATAGTTATGCTTACATGAAATATACATTAAAAACTACCAGCCCTATAGGCTTGTATGTTCATTAAAGAGTTCAGTGACTCTTGACAGTAGGCAAAAAGGGCAATCAATTCTGCATTAAGGCAGAAACCGAATTCAACCTCCAACAAACAAATCAACAAAACCGTACAATATAATGAAAACAATAGCAAGGGTTTTCTTTTTTTTTTTTATTATTATGCACTTACCCACTTGAAGCACTTTATCTAGTGGGTTGTTT
This sequence comes from Centroberyx affinis, assembly GCF_046629955.1. Classification (NCBI taxonomy): domain Eukaryota; kingdom Metazoa; phylum Chordata; class Actinopteri; order Beryciformes; family Berycidae; genus Centroberyx; species Centroberyx affinis. The sequence continues at coordinate 114,458 of NW_027278740.1, read as the reverse complement.
GATGTTGCTGCTAATTCCCCTACAGGTGCTAGTGTTTTACCCATGGTGGTCTTATGTGTTGGAGTTTATTTTATTCTACCCATCTGTTTTATGGTTTTATGATTATTTTATGGCTTGGATGTTATCTATCGGTTTTATACTTTCTTTTTTTTGAATGTATTATGTGTTTTTTTTTTTTTAAGTGAGTGGTTCTATGTGTTGGTCTGTGTTTAAGTGAGCTTACTAAGACAAATTCCAATCAACTCTGTTGATATGCAATAAAGTATTGAATCTTGAATCTTGAAGTTATCAGTTAAACACAGGTTTATAAATATTAATTTTCATTTTCATTTCATCAGTTTTATCTCAAAGAATATGAAGAATTTGCAAATTGTATTTTTGTCCCTGCCTTGCATAATGGGATGTTTGATCGTCTGGCTGACAGTTTACCTTCCTGAAAATAAACCTAGCTTTAGTTTGTCTGCATGGCTGGCTGTGTGGGCTGTGTGCATATACTATGTAAGTTATGTCCGAAGTCCAAAGAAGCGTTTGTGTGTGGAAGCTGTTTTCAGTTGGAAGACAAATGGAAAAGATTACGTATGCTCATTTGAAGGAGAGTGGTTGGGTGCTTATACATTGAAAAATGCTCATGCTTGCACGTAAGAGCAAGCAAATGTAGTTTGATGTAGTTTGTAGTTGATGATAAAATAATAATAATAAAAAAAAGCGAATTAAAAAATGAACATTATGGAGACCAAAAACTAGGAAATATGGGGAAAAAATGGGATAAAATATAAATTAAAAATACTAAGTACAACTAGTACTAGTACTAGTACTAAGTAGTATTTCAGTATTTAATACACAATACTACCATAATACACTGAACAAAAATATAAACGTAACATGCAAAGATTTTCAAGATTTTACTTGGTTGCAGTTCATATGAGAAAATCATTTGATGCTCAGTAACAGGGATGTAAACAAAGTTGTACAGAAGATTTGAGAAAAAATAATCTTTTCATGGAAAATGAATGAGATATTTTAACTCATGAAACATGGGACCAAAACTTTACATGTTGCATTCATCTTTTTGTTCAGTAGATAGAATTATAACTGTACTATGTTTTAACGACCATGAATTTTGGGAATAATTATGTTAGCTTAAAAAGTTAGGTCAACCCTGCATGATGACAGATTTACTGAAGACAGAGAACACCCACAAGAAAATATTACAAAACATGACTTTGCTCACAGTAAAATTCTTAATATCTGATTTTGTGCCTGAACTGTGACTATTTTCAATTTTTGATAACACTTTACAATAAGGGTCACTAAGTTAAGGGTTAGTTAATGCTTAATAAGGGTTAGTTAATGCTTAATAAGCATTAGCTAACCCTTAATTAACAGTTAACTAATGTGTAATTTACTAATGGTGTTCATGTTAACTAAGGTATTAATTTATACATTATTTAATAGTTTATAAAGATGACTATTAAATAATGTATAAATTAATACTTTAGTTAACATGAACACCATTAGTAAATGATTACCAGACACATTAGTTAACATTAGTTAAAGGTTAGTTCATTCTTATTAAGCATTAACTAACCCTTAACTTAGTGACCCTTATTGTAAAGTGTTACCCAATTTTTGTCTCTGGGATCCATCTAAGAGAAACTGAAGCAGTTTTGGTTGTCATGTTTGTAATACGTTTCTATAATACAAGGATGCTAAAACGTATATAGTTGTGATAACTCTCCTAAGTTCTATATCAAGTGACTGGCGTAGGTCTGAATGTTCTTTTCAGAGGTAAAGTTCAGGCTAGGCCCTGTGAAATCCACTCAATTTGAATCTTATCTTTAAGTCATACCCTTTTAAATGTCACTCCTTGCATACGTCTTGGTAATTACCTAAAACCCCTGAAACAATGAATAGTCACCCAGTTGACTGATTAATCATTCAAGATCGCTCATGCGGTCTCCTGTTTCCGCTGTTTGTGGAACATAACATTGTTCCTAAGCTTTTAGGGGAATAAGGATGCTTATCACCCCGGCCAATCAGGACTTGATCTAGGAGTCGGACCGGATATCGCCTCCCCGGGCACAGATGTGGGATCAGTGCGCACTCCCCCTAAACGCTAAAGTTAACATGGGTCAGTTTGTTGTTGAAACCATCTAACTTATATATTATAGAATTACCCATCATGTAGATTGTGTATATTGCACTGTACTATTATTGCACTACTATTAGTATTATATTAGCATATAGTATCATTAGTATCATAATGGGTAAAGCTTATTTTTGCACTGTATGCCATACAATGCATATCTCTAAATCAGCACTGTTGCACTGTATGTTATTTTTGTATGTTTTTTTTGAAGGATTTTGTTTCTCATCAATTGTTTCTTATACTACTGTACGTGCCTCTGCAATTGCCCCTCGGGGACAAATAAAGTGAATTGAATTGAATTGAATTGAAACCTCAACCTATTCCACTAATGACTGGGGCAGGATAGTTCCATGGGGCATGCGTGGCTTTTGTTGAACAGACAGAGAGATGCAATCAGGTAACACAATCTTTAAACAGTGGGTCAAGTGTGCCGGCTGTGTAAGAATGCACTGTGAATAATCGGTTTTCCGTGTCGGTGACTGGTTCAAGGGCTTCCATGACCCACATACTGTAGAGAGTTAATGAACTGCTCCTCCAGACTCACTTTATTGACTTACAAAATGCAAGCCCAAACTTTGTTTAGGTTGAGTAAATAATTTAGAGGCAAAGGTGAGGTTTTCTTTTTTTTTTTTTTCTTTTTTTTTTTTTGTAGTGTAGTGTGATGTGAAATGCTTTAGGACAGTGGTTCTCAACATGGGGTCCGGGGACCACCAGGGGTCCTTGATGGGGATTCCAGACGGTCCTCAGCAACTTGATGAATTGTTAAACTTCAGCATTATTTCATTTACAAGAACTGAACACATTTAGAGAATGTAGAAGAATGACTGTTTTGATCATAGTTTATCTGTTATCTCTCTACCTACAGTACAGATAGTCATGGGATTCTGGACGAAATCATATCTAACAATAAAAATATTCTCAGATTTGGGTCCGAGGGACAGAATCTAATCAGATGGGGGTCCGTGGCTCTAATGTGGACTAAATTAAGGGTCCTCGATATGAAAAAGGTTGAGAATCACTGCTTTAGGACATTTACACAGTATTTAAGTATGTGCTTGAGGATTCAACATAATCATCAATTTCCACAATCAAAATGTTCATAAAGTGAGTATGCCAGATCATACATACAGACACCAGATAAACAAATGAAACACCAGGTCAATATTGTTACAAAATGTACCTTATTTTCCTCTTTAGTAACATGGGTTACTGGGGATCAACTGTCACAAGGAGCTGAATTAAGAGTGTTTAAATGAAAGCCTGGTCCCAGTGGAATCTGGAATCTGGCTCTGGTGTTTACTCAAACCGTCTAGCAGATAGCATGACAGATAAAGCAGCCTGTAAACAAAACATCAGAAAAAAAACCCCCAACGCAATATTGCCTCCAAAAATTGTCAATATTTTGAGTAAAATTAGCAATCAATCCTTTTGTTTCTGGTCTGGAAGGATCTACTGCTGAAAAAGGACAGGAAAGAAAAGAGGTAATAAACGGTATAGAGGCCAGGGTGAGGGCAGATTATTTCTGCCCAGCTGAGATTTAGGAAATAACCTCTCACTCCATTGGTGAGTGTACAGATTATTCCTGCTTGTTTCTGACATGCATGTATATGATGCCATCTGGCATCATATACTCTGCATGACCCCGTTCTTGTAAAGCACATCATAGGCACGTCCTGATAAAACACATCCCAACATAATCTCATCATTATCAACCGCAAGCCCACTTTCAACCAGTCAAGGGGGTCAGAAAGATCTACAGAAAGTGTTGAGCAGACCAAGGACTGCTGTCTTACACCTTGGGACATTATAGCATCTCATGTTACTGAATTACTGCACTCTGAAGTAATGATGGAAAACAAATATAAGAATAAATAGCACTGACTGGTGTGCAAAGTGATTTGACTACAAGCCTGTGAATTTGGGTAAATGGGGGAATTGATGGCCCACAGTTGATGAAAAGTCCAATAGGCATGATGCAGCATTCATGAGATGGAATATAGGAACACATGGCACAGAGCAATGGATATTAAATCAAATTTCTCTCAAATTGGACTGACTGGAAATTTGGGGACATGCAGATTTTTTCATAACTGGACCAAGGTTATTATCGTTAACAAACGATATAGTAGTACAAACGAAATAACGAAAACTATGTGTGAAAAAACATTTTCGTTAACTGAAATAAAAATAAAAACGAGGCTTTACAAAAAAACGATAGCTAACTGAAACTGTATTGTGTGTTTACAAAACTAACTAAAATAAACTAAAATTATAGAGAAAATGTCTTTAGTTTTTGTCTTTGTCAATTT